>NW_016175253.1:0-10187 GCF_001687245.7 Rhagoletis zephyria
CACTTATTTTTCTTTGCGTACAACTTTTTTATGCAAATGTTTTTTTTTCTTTTCACACAACTGTTGCAGGTGAATGTATAATAAGAAGTGTGAAGGATATAGCGGGAAAGGGGAAACAAATTTACTTTACTGTGGCAAAAGTGTATATTGTTATTGTTCTTGTTGTTGTTATTTCTGTGAAGCGCAACATTTCGTGGCAGCTTAAGCAGAGTTTATGCATGTTATAGCCATTAATATGCGACGCGTTGAAAGTGGGCTAGATGGATGCTGGCGAAAGCATTTCAAAAGCTGTAAAAAAAAACAAATTTCAAGTAGTATTCGTAAAATGTAACCGAATGCAAATAAAAAGCGGATAAGTGTAGCAGATTGGGCTGGAAAGTTGTTGAACCATAAAAGGTGGCGCCACTTAACAAATGTACTTAGCTAAATAGAATGGTCACTTTTAACTAAGAGGCGGATCTTTGTCAATAAAAACAGAAACAGCAAATAAAGCCAGCATTAAGTATGTAAGTACAAAATAAGTAAAAAGAAGTAAAAAAGTCTAAGTTCGGGTGAAGCCGAATACTAAATACCCGGCGCACGTATTAAATATTGTTTTTTCACTTTTCGGAAAGCTATCGTTGCAAAGTAGGACAAAATCTTTGATAGTATACTCAGTTACACTTAGTGAGATAAAGTCATACAGTTATAAGTTATAAGTTTGCGTTTGCGTGGCTACGGGTGCCACAATTCCGGGTACCCTAGTTAAAGGCTATAAATAATGATGGCCACTTGTTGAAGTNATAAGTTATAAGTTTGCGTTTGCGTGGCTACGGGTGCCACAATTCCGGGTACCCTAGTTAAAGGCTATAAATAATGATGGCCACTTGTTGAAGTTGTTCTCCGGTTAGGGAGACAGTGTTGGAGGTTGATGATGGCGGAAAAGCAACTGACTAGTTGTGGGTTTAAGCATGTGTATTCTGGTAAGTTTAGTAAGTCGCGTGAGTTGAGCTGGTCGAGCAAGTCTGGCTGGCGAGCACTACTCCAGTCTGTTCAGTGAGGTACGGCCCTTTCGGGGAGTATTGCGGGCGCTGTGGTTTAATACCTAAATGCGGGTAGATATAAGTACATATGTGTTTAAAAGCTAGGCTTAATAAAAGTAGGTTCTATTTTACGAAAGTATGTACTTATGAATCTATTTCTGACAGTGCAACTACTGTCCAGCCTGAAAATTAGTGATAACAAGTAAGAAAATCTATGCTCATAATACAAATGTTATAGACTCACATTTAGTATACAAGTATGTATATACGTTGGATACTTATACTCTTAACTACCACCGACAAAAGTAACAGCGTTGTGTCTTAAGTTTTTGCCCTCAATCGGCTTTTGCTGTACACATGTTGCAAGGCACTGATATGAGTAACTCTATTTATGTATGCAAGTTTCCTCATCTATTTAGGTTTGCTCCTCTATTTTTTGTTGTCAACATGCCGTTCAGATATTCCATGTCCTGCACTTACACGAGTGCTCTCTATGTGTGTTCCCTGCACAGTTTTCCTAAACTAAATATTACAAGCATAGTTAGTTGTGTGTGCTAATAACTTGTCGAGCCTAAAAACAGCGACCAGAAATGCTCACATATGTATAGTAAGTATGGAGGCTTATGTTTAGTTCTTGTATGCAGCAGTTTACTTACTTAAGTAGTTTTGGCATAGGCGGCACAAGCTGCAATGAGATATTGTTGCAAAGGCTTTAAGATGGTACACATTTCTTCAAACAAGGTACACTGAAAGGTAAAACAGGTTTAAAAAACATGCTAGGGAATTTTCGTTTTAAATTGGTTTTGTACATATGAATGCACCACAACATAATAAGCAGGTGTAGCACATAAAATATTACAGCAACTCCTACGTTTACTTTTCCTTGTACTGATACCTTTTGTGGGTGGGAAGAAGTGCGGGCGCAGCGTTTCTCATAGATTCACAAATATTGTATTTTTTGTGAATTTTTCATGTGAATTGTTTTTCAATCTGCCATATCCTGAGTTTCATAAATACATGGAAACCAAAAATGAAAAGTGAACCGGTTCGAGGAAAATGAAACTCATGATATGGCTGAATTGGAATTCGTTAAACCGCTCCTGAATTTTGATAAGTAAAATTGTCATTTTGAGTACATTCCCTTATCGGATCTCTCTATCTTTTTAACCGACTTCCAAAAAAGGAGGAGNTTTTTTTTTTTTTTTTTTTTTTTTTTATGTATGTTACCGCATAACTTTGGACTGCGTCAACCGATTTCGATAATCGATAATTTTGCATCGGAAAGGTAGTGTCTTAGAGGTGGTCCCATACTAATCTGGTTGAGATCCGATCAGTGGTTTTTTTTTACTAAAAATTACTAGTTTATGTATAAATTAAAGCAGACAAATCACAAAAAAATTTAAATTTTTATTATTTTTATTTAGTTTTCTCAGTGTACACCGTGCAGTAATGACTTCCACAAAGTAAAGGACGCAAGCATTCATACTAGAGATGGGCGCGGGATATCGGGATCCGCGGGACCCACGGTACTGATTTCAAATTCGCCGGAATGGGCGGTATTGGTTAGGTCCGTAAAAATTATGCGGGCGGGACGGGCCAAGTCCTTTCCCGACACACCCGATAAAACCGCAACCTTCGCAAATTCAGAAAATCTTCCTTAAAAACGATATGTGAAATATGCACTAAAAATCTAATTTCGGGATGGGCGGGATCGGGTTTAAGTATTTAGTCCCGTGCCCATCTCTAATTCATACATAGAAATGTGTATGTACATTAGGGTGGTTCTTAAAAATATCAACACCCTTTTAGTTTTTTCTACGTACGAAGAAAATACATACACAATTTTTAGCATTCTAAAATGAATTTGAAAAAAATGCAAAAATCTACCAAAAATTTGACTTTGACCAGCTAAAGCTCAGCAAATTCAGGAACATATATGTATAAGTTAAAATAATAGGTCTAATTTTTCATATTTCAAGTCAAAACTTTGTCGAATTCGCGCAATTTTTAAAAGAAAATTAAACTTTTTTGAAACCTGGAAGCGAATCCTAAAAATGTATTTAAAATTTTGAAAATTTCGTGGATATTTTTGTGCCTTGTCATGAATATTCTGGTGAAAGAATCTCACTTTATCATGAATGTGGAACGATTTCAGCTGAACGGCATTTCACATAGAAATTTTGTGGTTGGGAAAACAGATGTCAATGCCATTAAATAAAATTTCAGTATAGAAACCGTTTTTAACAAACATACCAGTATTTTGTACATTTAAGAAAACTTAGCAATTATTTTGCGATTTTATCTAAGCGATTGACAGTTATTTCACCGGTTAATACGGTAAACGATAGTGTGAAGATGATTTGAAGTGAACTACTTCGTTTGGTGAATATTCAACATACGATAGGTGAACTGATTGGGCGATATGCGAACGAATTCACATGGAATGAAAATTCATGATAAGGCTGTCTATTTTGTAAGTTGTTCTAAAGGGCTGCGCCATAAAAAATTTAGGTGTTGATATTTGAGGACCACCCTAATTTATATACATATAGATATATGCAGCTTTTTCCTTTCAACTATCTCTCTTATTTACTTACAAGTACGTTCGTATTGTAGCAAATTGAAGACACTTCCAGATGACGTCGCCAGTAGGACGAACAACAACAAAAAAGTGACAGTTCAAAGCGCCAAAACAAGTGCTGCTGCTTATTTGGTTGAGTGTGACCTGCTCCCAGACGTTGACATTATTTATGACCTAAACTTTTTCATACTTCATATCGCTGATCACTGTAAGTGCAGACATTGGCGAGTAAATTCTATTCCGTTCCGCGCGCGTGTGAAACAGTTAAGATATTGGAAAGGAAAGCAGCTTAAGCTACTATTTGGAGCAGTGTGTGCGCACAGTGAGATACATATGTATGTACAGTTCAGTTTTTACATATCCTCCACATTTATTATTTGATTTTCAAATAGAAGGAATGCAATTTTTCTAACAAAATTTGCGCTTACTTTATTTAATATAATTTTTTACTTTGACATTTTGTGAGGGGCGAATGAAGTCATACATATTTGTGTGATGTGTGAAAAGATGTTTGAAGGTATGCAAGCTAGATGGGAATGTTAATCATGAATTCATATATCCTTTAAGCTAGTGTAAATCTGAATGAATTGACTTTATATGTTTTTTATATTAATATTTAATTTATCATATCAACGTTTAAATATATATGGGTCATTATTATCATTTTTACGTCGGGTATACTTGCGCTGCGACCTGAAAAGATCTATTGTGCTAAACCCGAATTGGAATCACACCAATCCTTAGGTTATTTAAGAAGCTCAGTACTTTGGATGGTGCCACGTTCCAAATTTCGGCTGGACAAGATAATCATTCCCCAAGATGTGTCAGTCTGCTATTCATAATACTTGGACATTTAAAAAGAATAAGAGTTCTAAGAGCCTTCCAGCTTAGTTCAAGTAGTCTTTCGGAGTTCCTCCTGAAATGGGTTACGAATCTCTTCGATATTTCCCTTCCCTTTGACTTTCGCCAGTGGGTAGTAGTCCGAGATTCTCCCCATCCCCTAAGTATTTCTGCAGTGTATCCTTTAGATTTACCGCAGAAAGGCTCGATGCCATGCAAGCGCATTTGGGCTAAACGTTTTGCGCGACAGTCAGCCCTTTCGCTGCCTTCAAACACCTCATGTCACGCGACTCACCACAGCGTTGCTCTATTGTGTGGTCCCAGGTGGTTTAAAAGAGTTCTACAGTCGTCCGCAAGCCTTGAAGTCATTTAAAATGAGTAGATATTTTCGCTTCATAGCAGTTTATTTCAGGAATTCTGATCTTGTAGGACTTGTAGAAGGATAATTTCGGTACAACGAGCTATTTGAGCATTATAGCGAGATCATCCATAAATGGATTGGGAACCTCCAAATGACCCCGAATTTGTCCACTTTTTATGCTGTTTGCATTAGATAGTCGTAGGGTTTCCCAACAGGCCTCCTTTTCAAACACAATAGACCAGAGAGGAATACCGGTAATGACACGAAGGGAATCCGTTTGATAGGTGCGCATAGCTCCAGTGATGGCCACGAAGACTAGTCAGTACAGCTTGCTTAAGGAGTGTACCAGACCTTACCTGCTTAGATTTTGGCCATCAAGATGAAAAATTACGGTCTTTTAATAAAAAAATACGGGGCATATAGAATTTACGGGCAGTGGGATAATGCATATTCAACCTCTTCAATAGTGTTAAGCCCACAAGTTCTCCCAGTCCATGGGTAGATTCGCCCAGAAGAAGAATATTAACCATCACTTGACGGCAGCGACCGCTGTGGTGTGGTGGTTAGCAGTGCGAGCTACCGTTCCGCAGGGCCAGGGTACAAGCCTAGTTTCCGACTAACATAAAAAGAGAAGAGAAAACCTCCAAGTTTTTTTCTACCATGAAAACCAGCTTATCATAAAAATAAAATCGCCTTTAAAAGTCGGCGTAAAACTCTCTCTCTCTCTGTGGCAACATCAAAGCGCACACCACAAATCGGAAGACCAAACGCGAAACAGTAACATATTGCAAAAGCGCCAATCTATTATTCTTATGACGGCTGCGCTAATAATTGGGGTTTTCAGAAAAAAAAAATAACGTTTGCGCCGTCCAGGAGACTATTTACGACACAGCAGAACTATGGTGGGGCAAGTAACCTATTTTGACTGCATCATCTGTTTACGCCACTGCCTTCATGTAACTGGCACACAAGTGGATGTTTCAACTCCCGATTGCCCGCATTGCCAGCGGTAACATCCGTCCTCTCACGAAAGTCTCAGTCACTTTCCGGACGGATTTTGAGACAGGCAGTAGGGAACCAACCATCCTTTTCCTTCCTTTACATTAGCCGCTTATAGAAGCCAGGTTATATTGCTGCATCCGGATAGTCCGTATATGCACCGTTAGAGGCACCCAGCAAGAAGGAGTCCTTTCACCGCTTGTGTGGCTTGTGGTATTAAGCAAACTGCTAGTAAACCTAGATTTGACATGTAGTTGGAATACCCACGACCCATTTTAGACTAGGGCTTCGTAAGCAAGGAAAATACCTACACACTTACAGTTGTCTCACATGATCTGAATATCTTTAAACAAATTCTGCCGCGTTGGCAAGGACGCGTGTTGCTTTTAAGCGCAAAAAAATTGTTAAAAATTTGTTGCAGAAACATTTTTAGAACTTCATTACATATCCTCAAGCACACTCTACAGATCCCCAACATTCCTGCAAAGTATCTCAGAGTATAGCCGCTTTTCTCTGTCATACAGAAGAAACTGAAATTCATCAAAACCTTCAAGTGGCAGCCGTTTCAAAATGTAATCTTCGTAAGCATAAGCCATAAGGATGCCGATGACTATACACCTGCGCCTATTTCCGAAATTTCCGTCCTCTTTTGGGAAGATTAAAGCATGACTAACGCCATCGCTGAGGGATTGTTAATGTGTAATTGGATAGTCCTTCTTCGCCTCTGAAGAGGAGAGAACAGGTAAAGCGTCTTCCAAACATTACAAACACACCTGTTATGGGTGTTTGCGTTCTGCTCTCCGAATCAATGACATTTCACCAGCGCTTGTGGTTTACCTCATGTTGGAATACTCAGAGGTAGGCCCTGGTATTAAGTTCAAACACACCAGTGGAATTTATTCGCCTTTAAGGAAATGCATGCCTTACTGTCGATATTTTAGGACGATAGATTTTTAAGCTTTTACAAAAATTTAATTAAAGTTAACTTAAGGTGATATAAGTATTTAAGTATTTAAGTGCGCTTTCTACATTTGAATTTTCATTCATGTATTAATCGGAGTTGCAAAACGTTAACTGTTCACACAATTTTGCATATGCAATTCAACATAAAACGTGTATATGCAACTAACTGCTTTACCACGTACATACATACGCCTCCATCGCCTGCGTTCGGCCCTCACAAGTCCGCTTGTCTCGGTCCAAGCAGATAAACAATAAACAGCAAGGAAAATAAAGGCGACTAAAGTCTCAGTACCCAACAGCTGGTCATTTTCACATGCCAGAAGAAGAAGAGGAGGGAGAGAGAGAGAGGAGTTGGGAGACAAGGACGTAGAAGGCGAATAATAACAATAACGATTGATCGACCATTTAACTAGTGCGCCGCACAGACTGATGCCACAGCACTGATTGTTGTCCCATATCAAATATGCAACACTGATTGAGGAGGTGTTAGCAAAGGGAAATGCTTGCAGCGTTTGCTTAAATGCAAATCCCAATAAGCATGCATGTACGTGTGTATGTATATGCCAGGCAGGCTGCAATGGGTCTGTTAGTGCTGTCTACATATACATATATGCACATATATGTATGCATGTATGGCGATTGGTTGCAGTGGCAACATTGTGGTTTCTTGCCTTGCACTTGCACTTCCGCTTCCGGTATGCTTTTATTGCTGGCTGCTCCTGCTGTTGTTTTGTATGCGGTAGTACTACCGTTATGCTGTTGCTATTGTTATCTATCGACCACTGTCAGTTGTTGTTTATTGTTGACGTTATTGTTGGCGTCGTCTTGCTAGCAGTCGCTCTTGCTGTTGTTGTTGCTGCCTGTCATTGTTTACATGCATTGATTGAATTTGTTTACACCATTAAATTTGCAAATTGCCATTTTGTGGGCGAATTTTGCATAAACTGTCAGAAAATGTTGCACTAAAAAAAAAAAACCAACTCACATTCACCTGCGTACGCGCATGGAAGATTTGGGTTTGCAGGTTTGCAAGTACATTTGCAAACTCGATTGCGCAGCATAGTGTTAAAGCAATTATAAAGTTCTACTGATGCTTTTAAGTGTGAAACTTTACTTACTTATAGCAACAAATACATATGTATGTGTGTATGTTCAGTTGTGATGTTATAAGCGAAATTTTAAGGTATGCCAATAATCGCTTAAAATAATTGTATAGAATTTTCAACAATAACTTAGCAATAATTATATTAAATATTATATTATTATTTGAATGTAGTTTAACATTTTTAAAGGTACGAAATTGTTTGGCAATTCCAATGCCAGGATGTACACGGAAGGTAACTTTGGTTGCGCCGTCGAAGAACTTAGCTTCCCCGACGAATCATTCAATAACGGACTGAGGTTATTCGACTTCGCTGACTTCCGAAACATGATAATCGCCAGCACTTGGCTCCGTCGATGACGTAGTTGGATTTTAGCGAGACCGACGGAAGAGGAAGAGCCCCATACCAAATGTGGCAAAAAGGAGTAGATATGCTCCGATTTTGTTAAAAATTTTTACGTGGAGTAATTTTGCCTAGGAATGAATAAATACGAAAAATGATAAAATTTAGCCGAGTGTCATTCTGCTTTTCTATGCGAAAATAGATCTTGCACCAAATTTTTGCTATGTTGGAGATATTACTAATCCTTGCCACATTAGAATTCAGAATTCGGATTGCTGGTGGGCGTGGCAGATTACCGATTTTTACCATCTCTCAGATTTATGTTTTCCTAGGTTAATTCAAGTTACAAAGCGAATTTCATTGAAATCCGATAACATTTACCATATCCGCCGCTAGTGTAGTAGGCGTGGCCGTCCTCAAAATTTTATGGGTGTTGGAAACGACTAGAAATAACATTAAGATTAAAATTAAGAATAAGATTAAGACTAAGACGAAAATGAAGATGACGATGGAGAGGAAGATGAAAATGAAGATTAAGGTAAATAATAAGATTAACAATAAGATTAAGGTAAAGATTAAGATTAAGATTAATATTAATATTAATATTAATATTAATATTAATATTAATATTAATATTAAGTTCACAGTTAAGATTAGGATTTATATGAAGACTTAGATTAAGTTTAAGATTAAGATTAAAATTAAGATTTAGAATAAAATTTATATTAAGTTTGAGATTGGGAGATTGAGATTATTATTAAAATTATGGTTAATGTTAAAGTTAAGATTAAGATTATGTTTAAGATTAAGATTAAGATTAAGGTAATATTAACATTAAGATTATTTTTATTTATTTTATTTTTAACCGACAATCTGTTTTTGTTGTTTTTAAATCATATATAAATATAGACGATTAAAAAACAACAAAAACAGATTGTTTTATTTCAACCCGGCCTTAAGCTCAAAGAAATTAACATAATCTTCAATTAACAGCCAAATACAAATAAACAATTTTTAACCGACTTCACAAAAAGGAGAAGGTTATAAATTCTTCGGAATATTATTCTTTTTTTGGTTTTTTTTTATGTATGTTACCGCATAAGTTTGGACCGCGTCAACCGATATCTAGTCCACCTACAATCTAATGACTTAAGATTAATAAGTAGACATCTACGAAGGTAGAGTGAACGAAATTCGGAGAACGAGGCGTAAAACGAACTTTTGGATCCATTCAACTCTACTGATATGACAAGCATTGTAAGGTCTCCAAATTACGGTGGCATAGTCTAACTTGGAGCGCACCAAAGCCAACATAGAGTATGATTTAGCTATCGTGAAGTTTAAGTGGTTTTGAAATGAGAATCTATAGTCAACCAGTACGACTACATTTCTAATTTCAGTAGAGTTACCCAGCTGAGGACCAGCAATATGGTAGCAAGTTGGGATAGGAGAGCAGAATTTTGAGAAAGTGACATGATTGCACTTATTTATATTTAATTTTAGCTTATTCTTACTACACCAAGCGACAACGTTATCCACATCCCTTTGAAGGTTAAAAGAGTCTGAAAGACATGCTAATGTGGAGCAAATCTTCAGATCATCAGCATAAAAACAAAAATCTGAGAACTTAGAACAACTGTATATGTCGTTTATACAAATTACAAAGGCTGAATTTCTTTATTCATTCTGAACGTTTGGAATAAACTTTTTTGTTTACTTATTCTTTAGAACGTTCCTGATGATATTTTAACGTATATTTCAAACGTATTCTGTTTATTCCGGCTGTGAAATGGGATTATCCGGAATGTATAAAGAAACGCAGCCAATATGAAGGGGGCCCNGCTCATACACATGTGTGTGCATAAGTGGAAAACAAACTCTGCTCACAGAAAAGTGTGTGCTGTTTGTTATTAAGTACATGCACATGTGTGTGTGAGCCTATTTTTGTACAAATTTCAGCCCATGCACATGCACAT
>NW_016175254.1:0-10186 GCF_001687245.7 Rhagoletis zephyria
CCGTATCCTGGCTCAGAGAGTTTTGCTGCTGATCTATTATTTATGTTGTTGTATTTATTATTACCATTACATTACTATATTCCAATTGGACTGCTGTTCCGCTTCCACTCTTCATTTTGCCTGGATTCGGCAGTTGCTTTCGGTGGCGTCCATTTAATCGAGACTTACTACCACCACTTCAAAACAGAATTTATATCTCTTCTGCTACCCTTTTCTCATATTCATAGCCCTTTTTCTGCTTTGAGAGAAATGAAGCAGTGCCAATTGACGGCAAAAATGGCGATGAAGGGGAGGGGAAAGTGAAGATGAGTCGGTGAATCACTCCGGCAGAAATGAAGAGAGAACTGAGAGCCCCAAATGTGTCGATATGATTTGTGTCCGTCGACTATTCTCTGTCGTCCCAAGACAGGCAGCAGCATCTTCAGATGGGCACTCATGAGCACAACATCCATCCAGTCTTCTTCCGAAGTCCTCCCAAGTGTCTTCTTTTCTAGTATCAGTTGCCTCTTATCTGGTTTTCCCTCCCTCTCCTCTTTCATCTTTTCAATTCCCCTGACAGTATCCGTTGTAATGCACACACACCTTTCAGCAGTGCACATTTCAATATTTATACTTTATGTGTCTGAATGTACTTTACTGCCGCAAAGGAGTGACAGAAGAAGAAGAAGCGGTTATCAGCATCGATTTATCTCCCATTCGGTATTGGGTGGTAGTGGCAAGTGTCGCCCTTGGTTGCTTTTTGCTCATCCACGCTTGCTCACTTCACCTTATTACTTTGATCAGGTCTCAGTTTTTTCTTGGCCTGAAGCAGGTTTGCTGTTGTTGCTGTTGTTGCTGTTGTTGCCTCTGTTTTGCAGACAAGCGAGCACCGGCTTCTTTTTCTGGCTTCTCTTTGTTCTTTGTTCTCCTTCTCTTTCTCCTTCTTCATCTTCTTTTTGTTGTCACTGCCCTAGAGGCAAAATGCACGCAATAATGGAGACGATAGTGTATTGAAGGCTGCAATATTTTATTTAGTTGTTGTTGATTCTCATTCTTTTTGCATTTTCAAGGCTATTTCCTGCTTTGCAGTTCTTGTTGACGCTTTACTACTGGCAGTGCTTTTCTGGAGAAGCCCATTTCTATTGTCGTTGTTTAGGTAGTTTTGAGTGAAACCTTGGCCTTGCGCTAATGTCATTAAACTTGAGCTGCGCTTTAGAATCTATTGAGTTTTTTGTTTGTTTTGAATAAAACAAAATGTGACAAACATTTTACTGCTGCAGTTAGCCTCCTCATCCTTGATAGAATTTTTATTGCGTATGGTCAATGTCCTACCATCTTTTTTCAAATCTTCTTTTTTTACTTCATTACCAAAAACAGTAACTTTTGCATTAGTAGAACCCCAGTATTTCTAGTAGTGGAAAAACTTTTTGTTGTTGTAACAAGAAATTCAATTTAGTCTCTCTTTATTTAATCGAGATTGAACAAATCTGCTTTTAAATGTGCGTAAAGTTGTTCAATTGAATAGGCCGCTTTTATTTCAAGTAAAGTGTTTTTTGTTATCTTTTTTAGCCGGTATCACTCAAATTATTCTTCTTCATCACGAATCACTTGGCAACTGGTTTGAAAAAAGAATAAACTTGATCAAATGGTCACCAGCTTGTCTTTGTACACTTGAGTAATCCTTCCTTACTAGATCAATCTCTCTCAGAAATGAATCTCACATTTCTCTGCAATCCATTCACTTTCTTGTCACTCCACTTGTCGACTTAATCGAGCAGCACCAACTCTTCAACTCGATGACAACAGCAACTTGAACAACGTGCACCAACCTTTAGCAGACACACGTTCAACTCTCTCTCTCTCTCTCTTTTCTCACTTCCCCATCTCTAGAGGACTGCCCTAAACTCAGGCAACTCGAGATCACATTTCTCCAGCATACAAAGTTTTAGCTCCTAGCAACACTTGAACATGGCGGCATGGCAGCACTAGTGGCAGTGCACGTCCACTTTTCAATTTACTTCCCGGGTAGGGCACAAACACCAGCACTCTTCCCAGTAAATGAGCCCTGTAGTTTGTTTACTTTTAGGTAGTTCAGTTGGTGACAATTGCCAGTGAATGAGAGGGAGAGAGCAAAGGGCAAAGAATGGATGCACCGGAGAGATAGCAACAGCAACAGCAACAGCAGCAGCTAAAATTGTGCAGCGGCACTCGAGATGAACGCCCGACAATTGGCTACAATTCGGTGCTCCTTCTCCTTCATTTCTTGCTCTAAGGCACACACAGTCACTCACTCACTCACTCACAAATGATAGTAGTGAAAGACAAACTAAAGAGAGCGGACAGGCAGACAGCAGCCAATGTGAACCCAATTGCGAATAGATGGAATTGGAGGCAAGCATTTGGAGTTTGCCTTCTTTCTTCTTCTTGTGCTGCAAAGAGGGGAAAGGCAATCAATTGGAGTGTAGTGAATGGGCCAGTACTCTTCGGACCGTCTGACTGACTGACTGTAACTACTACTACTACTACTACTGGCTATCACCATCACGACTGCGATATGTCACCAATTTGGAGTGTGTCTGTGTGTCCGCTCACTTGACGACGGTGGTGCACTGGTGGGTGAATTAATTCCGCAAGCTTTAGGAGGAGGAGGAGAAGGCAGGGGAATCTCAATTTGCCAGAAAGGACCTTCTTTTTCTCTTTGGTGAACAGTCAGTGGTGTCGGCTGTTTCATCATCATCATCGTCATCCTTATCGTTGACCTGTCATAACGCCCCGCCACAGCCACTGGTCAGCGGTCGGCACTGTTCACTTATTCACTGACTGACTAACTGAATACCACCACCACCGCCATCATTTCATTGTCTTTTGTCGGCCCCTTCTTCTTCTTCTCTCTCTCTCTCTCTCTCTCTCTTTAATTTAATTATCTTACCACTGCAAACTGTGACACCCTCCTCTTCCTTTGATCGTTCCTTCGTTTTTCTCCCTCTACTTTTGTTTACCGCCCCCCCCCCCTCCTTACAGACATCTTTCAACACGCTTTTGCACTTTGCATTTGTCACTTGTATCCTAGCCCTGCTTCCAATCGCCAAACTGAAAACTATGCTATTCACACAGCAAAGCANTCTCTTTAATTTAATTATCTTACCACTGCAAACTGTGACACCCTCCTCTTTCTTTGATCGTTCCTTCGCTTTCTCCCTCTATTTTTGTTTACCGCCCCCCTCCCCTCTTACAGACATCTTTCAACACGCTTTTGCACTTTGCATTTGTCACTTGTATCTCTAGCTCTGTTTCCAATTGCCAAACTAAAAACTATGCTATCCACACAGCAAAGCAGAGACTGATGAAGAGTCAGTTGACGGAGGAGGAGGAGGACAGTGGAAAACAGTGGGACAGCAGGACAAGGCGACCTGTCAAGTTTGTCCCTGTTTGTGCATGTGATCGCTTTCACTCATCATGCAGCAGGGCTCTCTCGATCTCTTTCTCTTCTGTGTCCAGCAACACATGTGAACACTGGAGAAAGAGAAACTGAGGCTGACTGAATGAGACTGGTAAGTGTCGCTCACATCTGCTGACGGATAGTCAGAGACGACCACCACCAGCACCACAGCCATCATCATCATCATCACCACCACCCAGACCACCCTCTGCTGACACTGCCACCACAATCATCACCATCATCAGCATTACGACCACCACAAACCGCCCCAGTCTTAATTCACTCTACTAACACCGCTAACACCATGGTAACTGTGTCAGCTGTTGACTGGAGTTCTCTGCACAAAACTTCTTTTAATACTGCTAATGAACACCACCGCTGTCGTCATAATATTAATTGTCGCTCACTCGGCGGTGACACTTCAAGGGAAAAAGAAGGAGGAGGGGTAGGCAAACGGCTAAACTGCTCACGTGGCCTTTCCCTCCCTCTGTTTTGCTGTATTTACTTGCTTTTTAGTTTTGACAGAATTTCCTCAGAAATGGCTGCTGTCAATTTCTCAAGTGGAAGGAGGACTTGGCTAACTGTTCAAACACTGAAACACTTCTGCTGCATTGCAGTAATAATAATAAAAAGGGCAATCTATTGTGTGTGTGTGTGTGTGTGTTGTTTCTCCCAAGTCTTTCACAGTGTGTGTGTGTCTGTGTCTGTGTGGACTCGACCAATTGGCCGCCGGACACGCCGGTCACTGACTGGTAATTTCGATGATGGTCTTGGACGCACCACCACTACCAGTACCACCATGACTATCATCATCATCACCATCACTGCATTCACCACCACTGGCATCCATTTGTCGATTGATTTATTGGTAGTCATTGCGGTATTGAGCTGAGCTGAGCTGAGCTGATGTTGATGCTGCTACTTACCATCACTGCGAAGACCACTACCACTGGAACGATCTATTTCACTGCTGGTGCTGATGCTGATGCCGTCGCTGACTATTGTCGCACTATTGTCACTGCTCAGACGTCCCTCTCTGCGACCATGTCCATTTTTATTGCCTCTGCCCTCGCTCGATAACTCTGAAGAGGATGCAGCCTTTTAGGAGGAAAAAGNTTGTCGATTGATTTATTGGTAGTCATTGCGGTATTGAGCTGAGCTGAGCTGAGCTGATGTTGATGCTGCTACTTACCATCACTGCGAAGACCACTACCACTGGAACGATCTATTTCACTGCTGGTGCTGATGCTGATGCCGTCGCTGACTATTGTCGCACTATTGTCACTGCTCAGACGTCCCTCTCTGCGACCATGTCCATTTTTATTGCCTCTGCCCTCGCTCGATAACTCTGAAGAGGATGCAGCCTTTTAGGAGGAAAAAGATGAAGAAAAAGAGGGACAAGAGAATTGAGAAACAGAGGACATTCACTTCAAGTGCGAGTGCAACTCAAAAAATGTCGCCGCACCAGCACAAGTGGCTAATGTTTGTGTGCTCATTTCAGCTGCTTTTCAGCAACAGCCACCAAAGTGTCTGCGTCTGTGAGAGTGTCCGGCGCCTAATGGCGATGGATCACACACACTTAGAGAGAGGGAGAAAGCTAAAAACTGAAAGCGTGGCACTAGACAGTGGTGAATAATCACCAATCATAATTTATGGATTACCAACAGCGCCGACCACTGCCCAGTGGCACCCTCGCCACCACCACCAGCAGCACTCAACACTCAGCACTCTGCTGTCATTGATTTNGCAGCGCCGACCACTGCCCAGTGGCACCCTCGCCACCACCACCACCACCAGCAGCACTCAACACTCAGCACTCTGCTGTCATTGATTCCCATTCCCTGAGTAGAAGATAGATGGATTGAGGTGCCAGCCATATCGTGTGTGGTTGAGTGTGTGCTCTTGCAGCAACAGCACGACAAATTGTGCACCACAAAAGAAGGCGAATGAGAGGCACTTTACTTCCAGGCCTTTGCAGTAGCAGCAGCAACAACGGCAGCACCAGCAAAAGTAGTCCACACGTACTAAATTGAATTGAATGGTACAGCAGCTGCTGCCGCCGCTGAGAGTGGACACACTAATTTGTCACACTTTGAGGTTGATGATGGTAGTGGTTAATTGTTGCTGCTGTTCAAGTGGATTACCAGGCGGCGGTGGTGGAGGTTTCATTCAATATCCACGTTGAAAAAAGTACTCCTGGTTTAAATGAACTTTGACACACTGACTCAAGTGTGTTTGATAAGTTTTTCTGATTACGTATCTATCCAATTTTTACTTATCATCCACTCATTGGTTAAAACACATAAGTGTTATCAGATGGTTTTACAGCTCACAAAAAATAGTCAACAAAAATCGGAAAACTTGCAGCATTTTTGTTTNAAGTTTTTCTGATTACGTATCTATCCAGTTTTTACTTATCATCCACTCATCGGTTAAAACACATAAGTGTTATCAGATGGTTTTACAGCTCACAAAAAAATAGTCAACAAAAATCGGAAAACTTGCAGCATTTTTGTTTTAATAGCCAGCCAGTCAGCTCGATAATAAATGGATTCTCGAATTGTGCCATTGCTATTTCGGTGCATTTCGTTTGATTTCCATTAGCCTGCTGCTGCTCTCTTCTTCTCATTGCTCCTACGTGGCCCATAATCGACTCATTATGAGCTCGGTGTCTGTCTGCCTGTGTGTCCCTAAGAGTTCACATTTATTCTGATGCCTTCTCCTTCTCCTTCTCCTTCTCATCCCTCTGAATGGTTTCAGCAATTTATTATTATTCTCCGCACGACGATGACGAATTCTATCACAGAATCTATCTCTGCATGGCTCTCTCCTTAGCGTTATTTTCCAGAAAGGACTGGAGGAAAAGTGCAAGAAAGTTTCTCAGCAGTAACTCCGCCGACGCTGGATTGTCATTGTCGGCATCCAGTCTGCCTTCAAGTCGCTTAGTTCTGCTGCTTCTGCTGATGTTGTGCCCTTCCTTCAGCCGCATCAACTCTGCTCTCGTCTTCTCCGTAAGTCTATCCATTTCTAATCATTATAAATGCACACTGTAATCTGCTTTGACTTGCTGCTGCTCAACCGACCCGGCGAGCTTCCTCCGCTTCTTCCTCTTCATCTTTCTCCTCCTCCCTCTTTTCAGCTTTTGATTCCTCTCTTCAAACTTTTTACTTAGCAAATTGTTATTAGCATCAGTGAGGCAGACAGCAACGTCATATCGCTCAATAGTTTGGGGCTCTCTGCTTGGCATTATCTCACTTCGTTCAGGGTGACAGTAGGCTCCTCTTCCTTTCCAAAGTCTTCTCAAGAAGATCTCCTGCCAGTCGATTGCTGCTCGATTGCTCCTCTGATTCCTTCTCGCCCGCTTTCTTTGGGCTCAATTAAACACTCGAGTGCTATGGTTGAATTTAAGCGCCTGTGCCTTGCTTTTTTTCTTTTCATGTTTTATCCATTCTTGCCTTCTAAGACGTACTTTTTAGACTGGCAATGCTGAAGCTGATGCACCAGCTAAGCTGCTGCATCTCAGCTTTGTTGCCCACTTTAAATGGTTTCTCATCTATTCTGGCGGCTGCTGTTGCTGCTGATGTTGATGCCTGAACTGCATCGAGATTCTTTGATGATCCGAAAAGTGAAATCAAGAAAGGCAAAACAGAAAAGTCGCTTTCATTTTTATGCAGAGATTAGTCGTTATGAGAAAAATTTTTGAGAGTGCTTCAAATTTGTCTTTTGACAAAGCCCCGTTTCTTGATTCTTGACGCCCGATTAATTGAAGTGCACTGAACCTGTTTTTCTTTTTACCAGCAAAAATGAAGTTAATATGTGATTGCTGCTCCTAGAGCAGTTACCAATGTTGTTTCAAACTATAAATTAAATCATAAAAGTTCAATCGTTTAGACTTTTCTTTGCACTTGAAAAGACTGCTTCTTTCAATGCAGTCTTTGGCAGTTCACGTGATGTTTTGCCAATGTTAAACATACTGGACCCATCCTCATTCATTGATTTGTGATTAACTTTGTTTGTGTTTATGTTTTCAGTTTTGTACCTCGTTTTTATGTTGTGAAAATGTTAAACTGAACATTCTCCTATTTGACCCTTTGCAAAAACAGAGAAGAGGTACTCTACGAGCAGCCCGGTTCTCTCGATTTTTTGTTGATGTTTTTCTCCTCTTCTTTGCGCCCTCAGTGTCCGTCTTCTGTTATCGTTCTGGCCCATCTATATTGATCGGCTTATACTTTTACAATTTTCCTTTACTCCTCTCTTTTTCTGCTTCTTCAATTGATTTATTTGTCTTGCCAGGGCAAATTTGTGTTCTTTTTCTCCATCCCTTTCTTCTAGAAAGGGGAAGACAACAAATACGGGACCCTCTTTTGTCTGTCTTACAAGGAGTGCCAGTTGGTGGCACTCATTTCATGCAGCAGCAGCACAAGCACTAGCAGCCTTTTTGCTCAAGATTAATCGATTGCTTGATTCCTGCTTGTCGATCTCCTTTGCCTCNTCCGTCTTCTGTTATCGTTCTGGCCCATCTATATTGATCGGCTTATACTTTTACAATTTTCCTTTACTCCTCTCTTTNAATTTGTGTTCTTTTTCTCCATCCCTTTCTTCTAGAAAGGGGAAGACAACAAATACGGGACCCTCTTTTGTCTGTCTTACAAGGAGTGCCAGTTGGTGGCACTCATTTCATGCAGCAGCAGCACAAGCACTAGCAGCCTTTTTGCTCAAGATTAATCGATTGCTTGATTCCTGCTTGTCGATCTCCTTTGCCTCCTTTCCTCCTTCTGCTTTTAGATATCGATTTGCTTAAGTCTCTCTCTCACTCTCGTCCTCAACCACTCTGCCACTCTCTGATCGTTGAGATGGTAGCCCAGAAATGTGCTTTCCCTTCTCCTCCCATTTTTCCTCCATCTCCTCCATCTCAAAGATGATGACACAACAAGGCGAAAGTGAAAGTGAAGTGAAGTGATTCGCTTGCTGAAGGCGCCAGCTTTCTTCTTATTTTGCTTACCCTGGCGCCTTCTTACCCGTTTTGCAGGGCCAACTTTGCCAGCTCACCCCAAACGGGCGCTAGCAAGTTATTCTTTGGCTGACTTGGCTGCTTTCTTTTCTTTTCTGATAGCGATCCAATTTCCAATATTAATTTAGAGTTCTTTTTTGCCACCCCCACATCTCCTCGCTGAATGCCGTACACTGGCGTTCTCATTAACTGATCACATTTTGTGTATCAGAATCTGTCCGCCACTGCCTGCCTGGCACTGCCCGGTGCCACCCCTGCGCCTTCCCTGTAATTAATTATTACAAATATTATTAATTTGCTTTGCCTATTTTGTTGCTGCTGTTTTAGGTAGCGTCAGTAGCAGTGGCAGAAGTTGTCTGCTTTCAGCTAATTTCAGACGCCAGCGACGCGTCTCCGCCAACGTCGTCGTCTCCGTCGTCGAATTGAGCTCGCTTCGATACGCGACGAGAATTTTTGATTTTAATTTGCACTAAGCAACAGCAGAAGGTGCTGGAGCGGGTGGTGGTGCAGATAATGAATGAGCAGTTGAAAAAAGAAGAAAAAGGAAAAAGAAGAGAGAAAAAGTGACCGCACAAATGAAGTCGCCATGTTATTAATGATGCACACTGGATTGGGTAGTGGTAGTGGTGGTCATGGTGGTTGGGCTGTACAATTTTCCATTCCACTCTCTTAATTTTGGGGAAAAACCAGGGGCGCTAATTAGTGTGTGTGTGTTCGGGGACACCTTGCTGAATATGCAGAAAAAGGAGTGGACAAACAAGCGAGCCACGTGATGTAGGAGCAAAAGGTTGACCAGAACGCCATTTTCAATGAAAGTCGCTATCGATTTCCTTTTTATGGTTTCAGCAATTTTGTAAGTTTACTGAATGACCGTGTGCTATGAGCGGAATCTATCCGCTCTAGTCCTCTGCCTAATTGCACTTTGCACTAATTAGATTTACGTGTTGACGCCTCTTTTTCTATCTCTCTATCTCTCAGCATTTGACCGGACACTCGACCTGCCGGTAGAGCGGCAATATTTGAAGGTGAACGTGTGTGTGTGCGTTTGTGTTTGCTGTGTGTTGACCATAAGGTACCACTTGTCTCGTGCCCTTCACTGCCTTCATCTTCCTTCCTTCATCTGCCCGACGTGCCGCCCTTTCTGAGCAGCTCAGTTGCCTGATCACGTTTTGTCATTTTTTTTCATTTTTTATTAGTAATAAAGTCCAATGTCAATTTCCTCTGCTTTCCATCCTTGTGTTTGTTTTTCAACTTTTTTGATTAATTTAGAAGGTCAGCAAAAGACAACAATGAGCCAGCCAAACTCGTGGTTTTGACGGTTTGACGGATTAACCCTGCCATACCACTGCTTGTCCGAGTGTGCAGTCCATCACTTTTCTGGTTTTTCATGCCGGACATGCCGGTCTTTTCTCTTGTTTCTTCAAACTTTGATGTTTTTTACTACCACCAAAAAATAATGATTGATCAGTTTTCCAGCAGTTCATTTCAGTAGTTTTGGAACTGCTTCTGCGGCTGATGTTTTAAAACCTAATCGCACTTTTTAGCATTTTATACGCTCTTTCCGCCACCGAGTGTGACTGACTGACTGAATAACAGTGCGAGTCCATTGAACTAAATAAAAATTTTTTTCAGGGACAAGCTCACTTTTCATTTCATCTCATTTCAGTGCTCATTCTTTTTTCCCTTTTCTCATTCTGTCGTCTCCAGTTTCGGCTGTGCTGTTTGATGGAGCGTACGCTTTTACTCAGCCTGCTTCA
>NW_016175255.1:0-10186 GCF_001687245.7 Rhagoletis zephyria
GAATGTAATTGTAATTGTAATGTAATTGCATTTACCCAGCTCTGGATACCACCTTGTATAAACTCATTTGTGCAGCAATAAGCAAAATGAGTGTCCTTTAGCCTGAAGAGGCTCAATTGCGCCAACACACTTATCCGATTCTGGCAGTGGCTCTGGAGTTAGTGTGTCAGCGCCAACATAATGGATTTTTAAATAAAATTTTTGTAAATTTTTTAATGAATTTTTTCATTTTCGTTTCATCTCCATTTCCAAGACATCACTGAAATTAATTTGTTTCTACGGTGATACAATGACTTTTCGAAAGTAGTTTCCATGGTGTATTAAACAAGGTGGTGTTGGGGCGACAGCTGAGTTTTTCGCCGTGGAGGCCATTACGTCAAAATGATGTGTTTGTTGTAACTCATACCAATGACAGTATGGACATCAGCGTATAATTTGTTAGTGTAATTTTTTACTTATATACGGCCAACACCACCTTGTTAAATACGCCTTGGTAGTTTCACTTATTTTTTTCTGCGATGTTAGCTATCTGACAGAAATCGTGTTTTGTATTTAATGTGGTACCAATTAAAAAAAATCCAGCTTTACGTTGGTAAAATAATAAACATAGATAACAGTAGAGAGTATCAAAAAATTATTTAATAATTTTCTTCATAAAAACCATAAAAAAATTAACTGCTGCTTCCTTGGATGTTACAACACGCGGAATAGCTGTAAGGATATGGCTATTTCAGGTGATGATGGCTTTGAGAGCACACGACATCTCAAATCGTCGAATGAGAGGCATTGACCCTTTGGAGGCTAGCATCCCTCTTGAACAAGGGGTCTCCCCAGGGTAAACCCTGTTCACTCTTTTACTGCTAATTCGAACGGCGTCACAGCCCATTTCCCAAGTTGCCATAAACAACTATCTCACCGATAATCGTAGGGCCGGATCAAGGTGCCAGGCAACTGTGCAAAGGCTAGAAGTCCTTCATAAAGCCCATTAGCGAACCGGCGGTCTCCGATGTTTTCTCACCTTGATTGGGTGCAGCGGATCTCTGCCAGAAGGGACGACCCATTTACGGTCTGGATATTGCAGCCGTCACAACAGCGACCTCTCCAGACTTGACCACAATATTCATAAGAATGTGCGGCATGTGGAGACTCCCCGCATGACCTCACTTAATTAACACCCCTACAAACAGCCCGTTTCCTGGGTCTACCGTTAGTGGAGCTGGACGACAACGATTGGTGTACACACCGAAATAGGAGGGGCTTAGTAGTGCCGCTACAACAACAATAACAACCCTGTTCTTTCTCCGCCACTCGTCGATTGATGCGTGGACACCAATAAACGAACTTCAACTATCCTAACACGGGAGTCTGACACTCTTAAAAGAAGGTTTACAGGAGCTTCACCCGTACTAGGGCTACAGAACCACCAAGCTTCCCTACGGCAATACAATAAAAGTATACAAAGGATGCAACAGTATCCATTGGTACAGGAAATCGAAGGCCTAACTCCACTTACAGAGGTGGAACATGCCGGGAGGTATACCGATGGATCGAATATGGACGCCGGGAATGCTGGGGCAGGCAGAAAAGTCTGCCAATGGGCACATATTTCAGGCGAAAGTCTCCGCAATCGAAGATTGTGTTCGCGAATGTCTACACGTAGAAGGACAAATGAGGGCAGAATAAGTATTATGTCGGATTGTCCGGCAGCTTTAAAGGCCTTAGACTCTTCAAAAATGGCATCAAGGCCATGCATACATACAACAGGGAGTCGATAACGTCGATAACTATATTAAACCGGAGATTAGTGTTAACCAGACATTGAGTAACCGGCCTTTAGCGACTTTTTCTTTGGACCACCGGACAGTTACCAATTTAATGGGAAGTTAACGATAGTAGGTTTGGTAGGTTTTGATAGGAAATTATGGTAGGCGAAAAAATTTGTCCGTGGCAACACTGGTATGTATACACATTTAATAAGAATAAAAATACAACCATAATAACTCAAACGGATGAACAGAATGAAAATTCAGACAAAAAAATTATTAAATAAATGGTTTACAGTTTTTCCGCGTAATTTACGAACGCCAAACTCTTTTCCGGCGATTCGATGTAAACGCCTTTTTTACTAATAAACTCAACCGCAATTAAAACATTACATAAAAAATTAATATTATGATGATATCATAAAAACGATATTACTTTAACGGTTTCACAGACACTTAACGTAATTCTTTGGGCATGCCGAAGAGGCAACAGTTTTTGGGGTGGCTGTTAGCCAATTTCGCACCATAATAAATATGGGCGGTAGAGACTGTGTTCTCCCCTCCTCTCCCCTTCACTTCACTTGTGTTGACTATTATTTTTACTGTCTATACAGCTTGTTTGTCTATTTGTCGAAATTGTTATAAAAAGTTGTTGGTGCTACTGTAGGTTGGTAAAATGTTATTGCCTGTGTTTATTTAAATGAATCTACTTACATACATACAAACCACCACCCAACAACCACTCGCTCACTTGGAAGCTATGAAATGCGCTCTAACGGCGTTGTACAAGTCCACAAACGACGTTTCCCGCATATTTTAATGAATTTGTTCATTCGTTCGCTCGGTCGTTCGCTCGTTTGTTCGCATACATTTAACATTTTAATGAAATTTCTTAATTATACTTGATTAACATGGAAGAGATAATCTTGTACCGCGGGTAGGAGGGCAGCTAAGGAGAGTAAGCAAGTTAAAGAAGTAAAAGAAAAAAGTTGGAAAAGAGGAAAAGTAAGTGCAGCGCTTACGTAAAAGCGATGCATAAGAAACGCACATACATATAGAAGTTCCAACGCACAAACTAATACATACATACATATATAAATATGTACTCTGCAAAAAATTGTGCTACTAATCTCTAAAGGGAGTATTCCGAGATTAGTCTCAATCGGGTACAATTGGGCATTAATTAGTCGCAACTAGTCTCACACGGGTATTATTGGAGATCAATTAGTCCCCGTCTGATCTCTAACGGATACTATTAACAATTTAATGAAATGTACGCACTTAGTTAGCGAAATTTTATATGCGGTGTTGGCACACAAAAAGAGTATTCGCTTAACACAACGGAGTAGTATTAGTCGCATGTTCCTTTGATATTGCTTCCGCAGGCATCCCGGATTAGTCGCATTTTTTGCAGGGTATAGATGCCAGTGAATACACCGACGAGTGGCTGGAGACTTCCTTGAGTGACTGCGTGCTATTGCCGCTGGTAATTAAGTGCGTTGAACGTTGTTTTTGTGTGTGTTGTAGCGCCGAAAATTGATAGCGCGGTAGACGAGCCGCATGCAGTATGCACCAGCGGGATTATCCCTAACGTAGCGTCGTCAAGCTGCGGTACATATCTACATATGTATACTATATATTCATCGTTACTCCCAATGGTGGCGGCGTGCGTGCGCATTTTAAACGTGACTAAAATGTCAAGGCTTTCATTAGATACGCCTTGCCCATTGCTTTGTGCAGTGTTGCCGTTGAGAATTTTCAGAAAGTCGCAGAAAAGGGGTCATTATTTTTAACCGACTTCAAAAAAATATATATATATTTTTTTATGTATGTTACCGCAAAGTAACTATGCCGATTTGTGTAATTTTTTTAAGGAAAGGTGGTGCCTCAGAGCTGGTCCCATACTAATTTGGTTTAGATCCCATAATTGTATCATGAAGAAATTAACAATACTCTTAAATTTTTATATGATAATTGAAGTTGGTTTTGTTTTTTGCACAGAAAAATCGAGCTGCACTTCCTTTAAAAGTTTTAAGTGATGAATTTTTCGTACTTGCAGGCAACACTGGCTTCGTGCTATATACTCGCGGAATACGTAGCTGACAGCGCGTGCAACTAGCATTGAAAGCTGTTGCGTATAGCGGATTTATGTAGTAATTTCTATTATTTAATCAGCAATGGAATTTCTGCAAACATTTTTAATAGTCTTAAATTTCAATACGAAATTGCATAAATTAAATTATAGCCTCTACCGCAATTATTGCCAAGTCAAAGGCAGAAATTATGAATATTTACGATAACGTTTAAGTAGCCGAAAATTGTATTGTCGAATTAATAGTAAAGGCCTTTTAGGGCTAGTAAAGGCAAACATACCAAATTTAGGAATAAAGGCAATTCCAACTAGCCTCCGTGATTTTGATATACATATTAGCCGTTAGTAGCTAACACAGCTAACCATGTGGTTTTCATCTTCTCACTATCTCCTGTCGAGGGAGGAGAATACATTCATATCTAACCATAACCTGATTTGCTGGTAAATCATCAGAATGAGTTCACACCTTGTCTCCAAAAAGAAACCATCCGTGTTTTTGAGTGATCCTAGCTAAGTTGTTTTGTCTTTTTTAAGGACAGATGTACATACAACAAATGCAAAGAGAATTTCGAGTTTTTCGAGAGGTTACTCATACGCCCCGACAAACGCCACGACTACCCCACAAATAAAATATTATAAACGCGCGAGTTTGTATTATAAAGAAGGTTTGTGTATGCGTATGTTTGTTGCTCTTTCGCACTAAACCTGTGGGACATATTTGAAAGAAATTTTGCACTTCACAGTGTTTTAAATGAAAGTTGAATTTTATTTCTTAATTTTCCAAATTTTAATCCTTATCTTCTTCTTGGATATATAAGCTGGGGGCAGCACCCTGGTAATGTTTGTTTCTGTTTTTTCTGACTTCATGACGCATTTTTTTCATACAAAAAAAATTGACGAATTTGTTTTTTTAGGGAAAAAAATTGTAATGCAGTCAGAAAAAAATTATTGAAAATCAACGCGATTTTTGAGCAACTTAAGACTTGCACATTATTACCCTAGAATTTAATTATTAAACTGCATACTGAAAAATAATTCTAAAAAATCTGAATAAAAAGTTGAAAGTTTAGCTGAAAACTTGCAGATTTTTCATAATTTTTGCACAAAGTTTAAAATCTGGATTTATATGGTGTTTGTTATATAATGAGCTAAACATTTATGGAAAAATAATAAACATTAAATAAACGAAAGCAAAATAGGCAAAATTTATCAAAATTTTGCTGGCTTAGTTAGCTACGACTTTTGAGGAATTTTAGCGGGCATCAAACCTACTGGAAAAAGTTCCCTTTTTTATCTAGTAACCACAAAAAAAATGTTCAAGAAAATAAAAAAATGATGTTTTTGAGTAAATTGAGACTTTTGATTATTAAAAAAATGGCCGCCAGTTTACAAAATATTTCAAATTTTCAAGTATGCAAATATAGAGAAACAAAAGCACTTCTACAATCAAAAAAACCGAATTAAAAAATATTTGGGCGTATTCTTGTTTTGGTACGAATCGAAAATCATGAAATTTTCCTATAATTTTCTATACAAAAACACAAATTTTCGATTCGTACGAAAACCGGAATACGCCTCATTGATTTTTGAAAAAAAAAAACTAGAAAGATTTGGAAAAAAAATTGTCAGCCGTTTCTCTCTAAAGCCACACTTTGCCCGTATTAAACTTGATTTGGAATTTTGAACCCATTCACCCTGTATGAATTGAAATAGAATCCGCCTATATTTAAATCTATTTACGCATGTGTAAATGTTTGTATAAAAATTTGTGTTCGCGTATGCACTTGCAAACATTCGCTCATACACTAGCATTTACATAAGTACAAATATACATATACTATACATATTTACGTACATATGAATGCCTAAGAAAGTTCAATAAAGCATTTTCGACCTCAAATCCACTGGTGTACATCTCTCGGTTGTGGCTGTGTGTCGTCGGTTATAGACTAGTGCAACGACTAGGCGCCACTTATGTATGTGCCCTCAATTTGGATATACAGCTGTATATGCGTTTGTCGGATGACATCAAGTGAGTCATAAGGGTGGATGAGGCTAAGTGCATATGTGTGAGTATAATCTCTAATTACATCAAATGCACACACAACTTTTACTTACTAAATATTAGCCATTTTCCGCAACTTGTTCGCTTGTATTCCCTCCTTCAAGTACCCGCTACCTAAATTCTTTGCCTCCTTTCATGTGTTGCACAATTGTAAGCACTACTTAATTCTCATTTTAATTGTTTGCCATTTTATTGCTACTCGTATTTGTTCGCGTTCTTGTCGCTAAATAATGGCAAAGTTTTCACTAAAAATTTTAATACATACATATGTACATACATACATACATACATATACATATATATCCTGCTGTACAAGAAATTAATATTCAACTCAGTTGGCTGGCTCTATGTATGGAATAGGAAAAGAAGGAAAGAAAAGTGGCAAGAAAGCTGCTGGTGAAAGTCAGTACAGCTACTTACGACTACGCTGCTGCTCCCTCCCATAAGCAGGTGAGTTGCAAGCTTTTGCGTATAGAAACTCGTATGTATGTTTGTTTCTTTTATGTACAGTTGTTGTTGGTGCATTTTTATAGTCAGAGCGCGCATTTTTATGCTGGGATTTGAAAAGTTTAAATTAAATTTAGTACGCGAAGAAATTTGAGAAAAACTTTCAGTTAGAACGCGGTAAATATTTTATTCAGTGGTAAGATGCATTTTTGTTTGTGTGAAGTGATAGTTCAGTGCTCGATGGCAGTTGTTGTTAGGTGCCGGGTGACACAAATTTTTTCAAATATTATATCTATTTACCTATCTCATATATTATGGAAGATGTAGGACATAACAGCTATTTATATACATACAATTATAAATTCGTTTGTTAGGCAGACAAACACCCGAAAACGGCTAGATCGATTTGAATAATTTTATTTTTGATTTGTTCGCTAGACTACCGGCATAGTTTAGAAAGAAAAATATTTAGCGAGTTTGAGGGGTAAGTAAATTCGAAAGATAAAGTAAATATTGCAATATGGGTGCCAAAAGAAAGTGATTTAATTATGAGGAGGGTTGCCACCTATTTGAAAATTTTAACCTCATTAAAATTAAAAGATAAATTAAATATTACATTATGGGTATAAAACTGAAAAGTGTTAAGAAGGCTTATAGCCAAAAAATATTTTTGGTGGTGGTAAGGAGGTTTAAGAAAGTTTACTGTTGAAAATATTTCTGAGGCGGGTTGCCACTTTGAAAAATTTGAAAAATTCAACTAAATTAAATATTACGTTATGGCTACCAAACTAAAGAGATTTTAAAGGCTTGTAGCCACCCATCTGAAAAGTTGAATGAAATTAAAATAAGATACATTAAATACTCCAATTACCCATATTGGATAAAACTACCGAGGGTTAAGTAAGTTCACTGTCGAATATGTTTTTGAGGTGGGATGCCACCTCTTTGAAAATTTTAATTCAATTTAATTAATAAGACAAACTAGAAATTAATAAGATAAACTATATAATAGAGTATTTTAGAAATATTTTCAATTGAGTTGTCACCTATTCCTAATATGTAGCGAAAAACTTACAAATATTGAAATTAAATGAAATATTACAAGATTGGTACCAAATGAAAAGCGTTTCAGAAAGATTGCCACCTACCCAAAAGTCCAAGAAAAAATCGATTAATATGTTGATAAAAGTATCGATAAGCGAGTAAAAATATCGATAAATTTATGGCTACCATATTCATAGTGATATCGAATAATGCATCGGTAGCAACGTCGACAAATACATACATAGATACAACGTTGAAAAACGCTAATAACATTGATAAAAACAGCGATGAACAATCGATAATCATGTAGGTAATAATGCGAAAAATCTAATAACATCGATAATGCAATCAATTAGCACATCCATAACGATAATCATAGCGATATCGCTAACGACAAATACATAAATCAATTAAAAACGGAGGTTTTCGTAAATGTCAGAATATCCATAATGGTAATGTATAATTTTAATGGGGCCTGAAAATATAAATATCGATAAAAAAATCGCTCGCTTAGATTATAAAGGGGAACACTATGAAGCGTCGCACTTCTTAAGCTTTCCCCTCTATTTGAATAATCGTACTAAACTAAAGAAAGCGAACAAATTTATGGGATTCTTTGCTACTCGAATTTCGGTGGAATTGAGTTCACTGTTAATAAGGCACCTTAAATTAATTGCTACAGCGATGTTCCGGAGTTTAAATTGAAGTTATGCTAATTACCAAGCATAACAAGCATAAATACATATGTACATACATATGCATGTAAGTATTAAAATAAATTTTCGTTAGATAACTTTGTACACTCATGCATTGCCAACTCCTTAACATGCCAACCACATATTGCATATCTACATATCTACATGTACACACATGCATACATTCTTTTAAATAAATTTTGCAAAATTAGGTAGTCAACGTCTGAGTACAAAATGGCAAAAAGAAAGTTGTATATAACCAGCGAAGAAAGTAAACCACCATTAACATGCACGGCCCATTAAACTGACAGTGCAATAAACTCACTCAAAGAGACGAAAAAATAAAAATAAAATGAAGTAACTAAATGAGTGCATTAAAAGTGTGGCGTCACTTTAATGAAGTTTTAACGAAAATACGAGCACATAAAAGACGCCCCCTTAAATTGGCATTGAAGACACCCGAAAGCTTAAGTATGTATGTAAAGTGTGCAGCGATTTGAATTAATTTACGAGTATTGCATGCGGTATGTATGTAGTATTTTGAGGGCAAACATAAAATCAAGCTGTTTAAGCATATACATACATACATACATACATACGAGTATGCATGTCGAATGCGGAGAAGGATGGCGGACTCTCGTATGTGCGAGTTTTTACTACAAAACACTTCCACTCCTACAAGTAATTGGCAAGCAAGTCAGGTGTCGCCATTAAGACAACGACATCGGCAATCTCAGAAAGCGTTGGCGGCTGGTTGTTGCCACCTGTAATGACGGGTTATACTTACGGTGACCATCCGTCCTGTATTATACGGAACATTCCTCTTTTTTGACCCATTGTTAATTTGTTTTATTTTATACGGGACGCTAAATGTTCTGTATTTCTTTTAATGTCCTGTATTTGACGAAATTAGAAATTAGGACTCGATATTTTAGTAAGTTTTGGCTATTTTATTTAATGTTTATTATAGCTCGGGTAAAATTTCCTTTTAGCTACTTAAGCAACTCTGTTGGTAGCTGGCAAGAAACATGTGATTAGTTTAACTGGATTTAGATACAAAAAACAATTTAAATGAGTAATTATGCGAGGTATTTGCGTAATATATAAACTTATTTACTAATATAAGTCTCGTATATAGAGCAGTTTTTCCACTTAACAACACTACCCTTCAGGTTGCGTATTTTTCAACCGACCTGGCTGAACTCGGCTGAATAGCGAGTTTGTGTTGTTACTTTGCGTGTATTTCGTCATTTAAGCGTTTTTTTTTTTTTTTGTAGCTCGTTTGCAAAAGAATGCACCTTACTTATTTTATGAAAGTAAAGCTCTTTTTCAACACAAAAACCATATAATACCAAATTTCCAACTTTGTGCAAAAAACTATAAAAATAAATTCTGCAATATTTCACAAAAATTTCAAACTTTTTAATTAGAATCTTTAGAAAAAATTTGGTTTGCAGTTTTGTAATTTATAAAAGTTGAGTATAATAAAGTGCGAGTGGAAAGTGGTGCTCATTTGCTACTCTTAAAAAAAAAAAATGCCGAATATATTTACTTTTTATTAAAAAAATTCGAAACACCGTCAACACAAAAAAAAAAAAAATTGCCAAAAATTAATGGTAAGCATTAGTGACTTAAAATTGCACTTGTAACAAAACGCCCATCCCTATTTTCGTCCATCATAATCGCTGTAAGCTCATCGCTATTTGCAACCTTCCCTTTGTCTATTCGCTTCGCTCTCGAATTCAAAATTCAGTAGTGTCGTGAACATAGAAGAAGAAGGGCGCAAACTGCGGTGAGTACCTTTTAGCTTGCATTCTAATGTTATTTAATTTTTCCACATATGTTAAATTTCCACACATTTTTCTTTAGAAATAAATAGTTGTTACCAGGCCATCCGGCACTATTATATTTCATCGCCTTTAATTTCACGACGCTACAGCTTTATTTCGCAGTGCTTTATATCGGACAATATTTTGTGCATTTGTAATAGCGAGTTGTCGCGGCCAGCGACATAACGGTTGATGTGCGAATCCGTAGCCAGCGGTAGCCTAACTGTGAACCAGAACCTGAAACTATTATA
>NW_016175256.1:0-10184 GCF_001687245.7 Rhagoletis zephyria
CGCTGTATTTAATTCTTTTTATCAATTTAGTTAATAGAATTTTTTCAAAAAGGTGGCAACTCGCTATTTTTGATGGTTTAAATCATGCGGCATTTATAGCGAAACAAATCGAATAAATAAGTATTCCATTTGTTGTTGATTTTTCTTATAGATACATATATATGAATCTAATAAAAGCTTCTAAAAAAGCTTTAAGTGTAATACCACTTCACTTTTTCAGAAAATAAACATCTAACTTCTTATGTGTCACATGGACTTAGAAATAACAGAGTACTTTTCTTTTTGTGGTATATAGTCCCTTCTAAGAAATACGAGCATATATCCTCACAGGTGGCACTGTCAATTCACATCATTCAAATAAGGCGAGTAATATTCAATTAAGCGCAACGCATTTAACGAGGGCCGTTGAAGTACAGAGAAGCAAGAGTTGTTACTACAATCACGAATGTTTATGTAGTGTTGTGCAAAGATCAACAAGGCAAAATCTTAATGAGATTCTCAGAATCATTTCCGTTTTTCTTTCCTTGGCTAACGGGCGAAAGCTGCAACGTAAAGCAGTTACTACAAGAGCATGTTAGCAAAAAGGACAAAAAAATATATTCTATGAGTTGTTGTTGCTTCAGACGCTAAACTTTAGAGGAACTATCAATTGTCCGCTTTACTATTCAACAGAACATTCAATGTTCATCATCGTGCAGCCGCTGCAGTGCAACGGTATTGAAGGTCGCTAGTACATACAGTGAGGTGGCAAGTGGCAAGGCGTCACTACTGCATGCACCTTTTGTCCCCCTCAATGTTGCAATGGTTGAAAGTCTTGTTGATATGCAACAGCTGCTGCAGCTCTATCTATTCTATCTGCACCCACTTAAGTGACATGCCACCACGGCCGGCAGCTGCAGGAAGGCGTCGATTCATATGTTGCACAATCAATATGCAATTGCTCACTGCTTGGTGCCTTTGTAGTCAGTCAGTGTAGTCGTTAGTTTTATGTGAAATGCACGAATTCGCTTTTAAATGTGCACGCGCAACAGGCGCACTGCCTTAACATTTTCATTTGACTTGATCGCCAAGTGCAATGTGCCCAATGACCACAGCTTGTGGAAGTTTCAATTTTAACGTTGCTCTTTTTCGAATTTCTTTTACTATTTCATTTTTAGTTTTGGTTGATGATTAGGTTGATGCTGAGCAACGATAAGAGTGAATAGCTGTGCACGCAGCTCGAAATCACCTGTAGTGGTGTTGGTGGTGCGGGAAACAAACGTAAAAGTATTAATTGCTTAACAGAGTTTTCAATCGAAAAACAATTATTACTACTAAATAGTTGGCGGCCACCACAGTCTCTGCTCTGCATGTTCGCGCAACATCTACAAAGTAGAGAGCTTTTTTTATGAAGACGACAATTGTAACCCTCTAAGGAAATCTATATCGACGATTGACTGGAAGATCGACCTATCTCGGCAGCCAGTTCCAAAACGCCCTATCTCAGAAAACTTTTCCAGAACGCCCTGTTTAAGAATTTTCTGAAGAACGCTGTATTTCGGAATTCGGGTCAAAAGCGCCCTATCTCAGCTGCCGAAAAAATGAACGGTAATTTTTAACGACCCGAGACTATCACTTTCTTAGACTACAATTGAATGGGCTACAAAAAATTTGTAATTTTGATGGCAATTTGAAGTGTGATTAATTTTTTGCTGCAATTTTTGCAAGATTTGAAACTTTTATTGTTATGGTTTCTGTTACAGATTGAACTATATTTTAAATGAAAGTTATCAAAAATAAAAAATTTCCAAACAATATCATTTTTAATTTCGTGTCTAAATTAGTTGAACGCATTTGTATGTATTTTAATATTTTTAAAGTCGGTGGTGGAGTTTTTGTACTTAATGGGTTAAGAAAGTGTTTAGGCGCGTCTGCTAACACCAGGCGCCTAAATACATGCTATGTACTGCTGCATGTGCAAAAATTTCCTTTATACAATTTATGAAATTTTTGCACATGCACTTCTCAACTGCCATGTAATTGGACTTTCTTAAGTTTTGATTAGATGGCACTTCAAAGTATGCTCGGCCTAGTCTGATGCATCCTCTGGACACTGCTTCCGGAGCATTTTGCGGACTCCGCATGGCTTATGGTCTGATTATGCACACTTCGCATAACTTCGCACAACTTCGCATAAACTTCAAACTGTAATTTCGTATGTACTTTGCACGTATTTTGTTTGTATTCCATTACCCAGAAATTAGCAGAACATTTAAAAACTTAGCAATCTGTTGAGTTTAGATTTTGCTTCACATTTTCTTAAGTTGCATCTTTATTGCACTGATACAAATTGTTGTGCGAAGTTATGCGAAGTATGCATAATCAGACCTTTACAACCATGCAGAGGTGGCAAACGAACTTTGACATTGGCCACAGTGCCTATCCACCATTTTTGAACCAATAAATATATATATATTTTTTTAAATAAATGCATACGTGCAAACATACTGCGTTGCAGACTTCGACTAGTAAAGCTCTTGGACGGATATTGTGAAAGGTTGGACTATATCTACTTCAAAAATTAGTGTTTTCTCACGGCCCACCTTACGAAGCTATGAGTAGAGTAAGGCCCTTTACTAACTTAAAAATTTTACTGGGTTATCATGTCTCTAGCAATGCAAGATTAATTGTTGTCTTTCAGGAAGTTCTTTAAATAAATCTTGAGCAAAATACTGAAGTACATTCATGAATATCACGTTTTATTTTTTACTTTAGTTTAAATACTTAATATCTGCAAGTATTTCTTTAATTTCGGGCGTTATTACTAGTATAAATAAACACAAAAATAATAAAACCCCTAATTATGAAAGTGTAATTGATTTTTTTTAGTAGTTACCACATTTAGTCAAAGCGAGAAAATATTCCTCCAGAGTAATTAGTTTTTTTTTTTTACATATGGCAGTTACTATTTTTTCGCTCCCTCGTTTTGTGCTTTAAAATCTGTTTTCACCCCGTAGAACATGAAAACCCTTATCAGTACAAAAGAAACGATCGGTGCATCTCTTAGCTACCCTTGTAAAATGAATCCGCTCATAAATTCATCAAACCAAAGAAAAACTGGGTATGACCTCATTACTGGCCGTTTGTTAAAAAATCTACCCAAGGCAGGCGTTGCGTTCCTGAGCCAGCTGTTTAATACAATCATTAGATCGGGCTTCCGGCCTATCCAGTGGAAAGTATCACAGATGAAAATGTTTCTGAAGCCCGGAAAGAATGGTGATAAAGTTTACCCATTATAACCAAATTGATGGAAGCCCTTTTCCTTAAAAAGCTGATACTAGTAATTGAAGAACGAAACCTAATACCCCACCATGAATTGGGGCTTAGGAAACATTACAGCGCCATTGACTAGTGAAGAAAATATAGTCTACGCTTGAGCAAAATAAATGCTGTGTCTGCTGTCTTTCTGTACATTTCACGAAAGTTCGATCAGATATATGTATCCGTCATACATCGCTCTTTACACCACTGTTCATATCATCAAGTTCGGCTTCTCGCCTTCGCAGTCGTCTTCATGTTAATTTTAGTGCTGTCGTTGTATTCGTCTTGGCTATCATCTTCGTATTCCTCGCCTTCTTCGAACTCTTCTTCGGTGTTGTTTTTGTATTCGTATTTGTGTTCATATGCGCCTTCGTTTGTCTTTGTTTTCATCTATTTATTAATCTTCGTATTCGTGTTTGTTTTATATTCGTTTTCCTGCTGGTATGTTCGTAATCGTATTCGTGTTTCTCTTCGTGACGAAATTGTCATCAGTTATAGAAATATTGGGGTTTTCGCATTTCTGAAATTTACACAAGAAACGCATATAATTTAAGTTCGATTTGAATAATTTTCAACGAATTGCCTTTTCGTAAAAAGATAATTAAATGCAGCGAGTTTGGTAGAAATTAATGAATCGGTTACCGAGACAAAATTTGTGGTCATAAGTGGGCGGCGCCACGCCCAAAATCCAAAATTTATAATAATTTAATTTTCTACTCAGTGGTTATTGAAATAAATGATTTTAGGGGAATCACCTTCAGTAGCTGCTGATTTATCGCAGTTTTCGTGTTACTGTAAATTATCCCTATATGGCAGGTGAGCGTGGCCATTGCCCTATTTCAAAGATTTTCAATAAATTGCTGGATCCTAAGCAAGGCTCTTACCGGGTTTGGTAAGGATTGGTGATGCGGCTACTACGTTAGGTTAGGTTAAACGGGCAGCTCTGCCAAGAGTTAACTCGGAGGCCGCGAAGGCCCATTGTGATGCCCATGGGGGGTTACCCCAAGCCAATCCCTACATGTCTTCGGCGAATCCCAGCAGTCCTTACGGGGAAGCTTTCCCCAAAATATTCACGGTCTAGAAGATATGGTCTCCAAGAAACTTGAGGCATTTTCTTCGAAGTGCTGGACACTCGCAAAGGAAGTGCTGGACGGATTCTAACTCCTCCTCATCCCTGCAGATTCTACAGAAATCATTTTGCGTGACTCCGAACCTGGCAGCCATGTGGCAAATGGTCCAGTGTCCCGTTAGTATTTCTGTGAAAGCCTAAATAGACTCCTTGTTCTTTGTTCATCGAGCCGTGGCCAGAGCGATCGCGATACTCTGCAGGTTTGCAGATTTTTCCACCTACTGTTGGTAGCTGCCCTAGTCAGTCTCTCGACTTCTGAACACAGAAATCGCAGGGGAGGTTTCACGATTTGGATCGCTTGCCCGAGCCCCATCTCAGACCCCTTCCTAGCACATTCGTCTGCTTCCACATTTCCCGAGACACCACAAGTCCCGGGCCCCAGTAAAGATTGATTATGTGTTGCTATAGAGCTGGTAGGGATCTTTGGCATTGTTTAACGCATATCGAGTTAGTCGTTGCCGACCCTAAGGCTTTGCGGCAACTAAGATACAGTATTTCATCGTAAGTGGGCGGGCCACGCCTGTTTTCCAAAATTCTCATAATAATACTATTTTTTTACCAAAATTCTACTTCACATACTAATTTTCCAAATTTTGGATCCAATATTTACTGCTCGAGTTGTCGTGTACACGGACGGACGAGCGGACAGAGAGACATGGCTTAATCGATTGCTCTTTTCTTTCTGAGCATTTATGTATACATTGGTCCATACCTGTCTCTATTTCTATAGGCTGTTCCAAACAACCGTTATGCGAACAAAGTTATAATACGTACCCTGTGCACAAGTGCGCTCGGGTATAAAAAAATCACCTTTGGATGGAGCGCTCCCATTGTGCGGCGCTGCGGCCAACGGCACTTCCTTTAAAGCACCTGAGCTACGAATACTTGCGGCAACTCAGCCGTTGCTTCAAAGTGAAGTGCAGGAGCACATACATAGATCTCAAGGATTCATCTGACTGCGAGTCTTGCGTGCACATTTTAATGCGAGTACGTTGATGTGCGTGACACAAGCTGTTTTGCAATTGTAATTGCGATTGCTGCTGGTGATGATGGTAAGAATGAAAAGAGACGGCGGGTAAGATAATGAATAGAATAGATAGCTCATACTCATGCGGTTGGTATATAATTATACATACTTCATAGTGCGTGCTGTTAGTTGGATTTGTAAACTTTATAGTTGTGGTGTAACATTTGGTTTTCGCTAGCGATTATGACAAGTGCTCAACAGCTCTTTAATCTGCAGCACCAGCAACCGACACTCATAATGAATTCGCATTCGATTTCAATGCCGGCGAGGCGAGGAGACAATTAATCCAGTTGCTAATATGCATCCTTTCAAACAGCACGATTCAAGCAGCTGTCTGTAAACACTGAGTGTTCTTGGCAAATTCATATTATTCAGCATGGTGTTGTGGGCATCACATAACGGGTGCTGTAACAGCTAAAGGTTTAATTTTATAGAAAGTGAAAAAACGTGAATAAAAAATCATAATTTTCGAGTGTGAGAGTTTTTCGTCACATAATACCTAGGTGTGATCGTTTTGTGCTAACAGTTAGCGAGTGGCGAAACGAACGAACTCAATGAGGTACAACCAAACTGGCTATCGTCCATCTTTGCTAGCAAACTTTGTTGGTGCTTTCATAAAGAAAAATTTTTCGTTAGGCGACCGGAACTCAAACATAGCAACGATGACGGCTAATATAAACTTCGACCAGCTTTGGAATATTCCTCATAATATTTAGGAAAAATGTAGATTGGAGATATGTCTTAGGAATAATTCTATGTTTTATGTTCCTATCGGTCACACTGACATTTCAGTTTATGAGGCGCGGCTTTTCTGGCTTCGTCATGTCGTAGGAATGCACTGAAACGCTCCAGCTCTGAAAGTATTCAACGTGGCTTGCGATGCATTTGAAAGACTAGTTGGAGAAAGGTTTGGATTCACTGGGCATTCCCAATTGGCACCAGTTGGTACAGAACACAGCGAAGTATCTTCTGGCAACAAAAAAAACAAACAGAGTTTGTTTAGTATCTCGGCACTCACGTAAAAGATTTCGTTTATTTTAGAAACCAGCATTTATACCGATAATAATGTCAGCATTCAAATTCAATGGAGAATCACAAGAAAACGTTTGCCTAAGTATATTTCCTAATAACCCTGTATATTTTGCCAAAGTAATTGTAAAGCGTACGTGCATGTCGATAATGGCGCCGCTGGCGGAAGCTTTGGTTGAGTAGCTTTGAATTGAAAGAAAGTGGCAAATTGCTGAAGTATTCTCAGCATTCGAGTAAATAGAATGCAGCAATGGCGCCGCTTTCGCGCAGACTTCTTCTTTGATGCAAACTTTTTTTCTATACTTTCATTCGCTGCAGTAGTTAATCCGGAGTAATCACTTGCTGACACTCGAAGTCTACTTAAGCTCGCATGCGTGTATAAGTTTTTGTAAACGTAGCTTTTTATGTTTGTAAAGTATAAATATAGTGAATGTAGTATATACTACTACTACTACATGGACAGCCATATTAGTAATTGTCGGTCTATTTTAGAACTCATGTCTAGGATCGTTCTAAATGACTGCTTCATATTAATTGTTGAATATTTGAGAATAATTACAGGAAATATTTATAATTTTTTTATAGTTTAATGGTGGATTAGTGCAAAATTTTGTCATAACACGCCAGCATAATATTAGTAGGCACAACTGAACTACCCCATTGTAATTGTGTGCCTTTCTCTAATAACAATTTGTACATAGGTATGTAAGTATTTGTTAAGGAGAACATTTTGTTTTATACAAACATATATGTAAGTATATCAATTTTTGCATGGATACAATTCTATGTTACACAAGTTTACTGTATATGAATTGAAAATTGAGTTTTTTGTGAGTACCATAAATAAGTTTCTCTCACTAATCATCTCCCACTAATTTATTTTTCTCTGCTGCCTCATTCGATGTTGTCATTGTTTATGCTTCTGCACCATAGACCAGACCGGACATGATGAGTGCCTTAAAGGATGTGGTTTTGTGCAAAGGAGAACTTTACTTCTCAATCGCCTACTCAAATCAAAGTATCGCTTGGCTGGACAGTCAACAAGGATGTATTAGAAAGTTTCCTCGAACTCAAGGCGTAGCCAGAATTCCGACTCTCCGGTAACACTTCTTCGATGCATATGAATTCGTGTTTGCTTGTGGCCCATTGGGTACCCACAGAGGACGTCACGTCTGTTAATTAAATAACATCCGTTCTATTAAAAGGGTAGGCCTATGTATAGCTCCCCCCCACCGCCTCCTCAAAGACAACTGCACCGGCTTTGTTATCTAATTGGGACCGTTTGCCCATTGCGAAATCGCTATTTGGGATTTCGAATTGGAACTTTCTCCCAAAGAAGATCTTTTTGGTTATATATTCAGAAACTCAACGAATTTCCATCTTCTTCCCCAGAATACCTGCGGGAAGCTTCTTTACGGGGAAGCTGTAAATGAATAGTTGAAATTGCAGCTCCTTTGTGGCTGCTGTTTCTTAAATAAAAATATGGAAAGGTTCCTTCTTAGAAGAGTTTCTAGAACCGCAATTGAGCAGTTCTTATCGATCTATAGGCCAAGAGACACGACATTCTTTGTAATTTATTGAGAAGTAGTATGACAGTTTTTAGCACACGATGGATGCACACGACATAATCAGTTGAATTATCATGCGGTAAAGCAAATCTATCAGCTTTGAGTTCAGTCCCTATGTTCCTATGTTCCTCTACAGGCCTCACGGACCGCTTTAACAACAGCTTTTTCAACATGGGGCTTCCAATTAAGGCTCTTAATTAACGTTATCCCTAGCTACTTGACCTATTCGGAGTATTCAAGCGTTGTCCTTCCAAGAGTGACCGAACCAAGGTTTGGTTTGTTCGTATGTAGGTGTTGGTTGATTTTTCCGACAGGGTTGTTTAGCTGAGGGAGAGCGGGAGACCAGGTTTAGAGTTTTGGTCGAGTTAGAGTAGTAGAGGAGGTAGGGATTACCTTTGCGAGTGTTAATGTATCGAGCTCAATGAGTCTGTATGGTTTATAGGTGCACATCAAGTCAGAGAGTCAAGAGAGAGAGAGATATGCGAGCAGGCTGATGAAGCGGTAGCGCAACATGTGACCCTTTTACCATGTATAGGGGGACTCCATTGGAGGAGTCATGATCTAGCTGCCGTAGGCTGGTGTGCAATGAGCTGGGATATATTCAGGGATGCATTCATGCAGAGCCCCAGTGTGGTTTGTAAGCAGTAACAGTGGTATGGTATTAACCAAAAATTACTCCGGGAGTGGAGTGTGGGTGATGCTTAAAGCACCGTGTGATAGCCAACCTAGGTTAGCATTGACCATAGCAGAAAATGCCAGCGACTTATCACTTCACTAAATTCAGCGAAGGAATATTTGAGAATTGCATAAAAAATGCATACCCAATCAAAAAAACGAGCGAATTACTTTTAAACACAAGTGCGTGTGTTTGTTCGCTGCACTTGGTTTATACGGCAAATGTAATAGAAATGCGTGTGGGTGTTCGCTGTTCTTTGTTTGTGGGGGAAATGCTAATGAGCCTAATGCTCAACACTCATGATTCAATAATACAAGGTTAGATAATTATTGACAGCTGCGGTTTGACACTCCCTTACAAAAGGTTGCATTTACGCAGGAAGGAGAAAGGGGAAGAATGAAATCTCTTGGTGAGAAAATGGTAGTAGAAAAGTACGCAAAGTAGGCAATTAGTAGTGAAACTCTTTTTATAAATTCGAATGTTTTTGCAGGAAATCTGGCATTTTAAGCGAAATGGTGAACGTAATATTGCTATATCTAATTGAATTACGTAATCTATGTGCTACTTAGCTGTATAAAAACTGCAAAATGACTCAAAATTAAAATAAGATTGATGTAAATATCCAATTTAAAAACAGTTTATGTTTTCATCAGTTAAATATGCTTCATATGCATATACAACTAAAAAAGCTTATACTTCTATTTCACACCAAAGCTACACTGTTCCCATGTAAATTTGCAAAGAAGCAACACGGTGCCACTGCTAAGGGAGCGGTGCGAGAGAGACAACTGTCAGTTTATCGAACCTTGTATTATTGAATCATGCTCAACGCTATAGAACAGCTGTCGAAAAAATATGCGAAATCAAACCGTTAGCTATCATTTTCACAATCTTGATCATTAAAAGCCACCGTTGCGCCGCACTTGCACTGTTTTTTGCCTTAAAAGTACGGTTTAATGAATATCTGTTATGCAATATTCGAAATGCACAGAACCGCCCACTTTTACATTTACGGTAAAAGAATTTCGCAATATGCTTTGAGCGCAAAGAAGAAGTAAGTAAAGTCATTGAAATTTCTTGTCAACTTGCAGACAAGAGATGATGCCCGTCTGTCTACCTCTAAAGAAGCAACAGTGCCTTATGTGGTAAAATGCCTAAAGTCTCGGTAGGGAGGANCAACGAAAGAATGGCAAACGTTAGATGACAATAGGAAGCATTTACGGAAATATGACAGATGGCGCTCGCCAGTAGGAATTTACATAAAAACCAAAGGCAATTTCAACAGCAGCAACAACCATAATAATAGCCACAATGACAGCCACAGCGCAATAGTAGTGGCGCATGTAAAACCATTTGCACACACATCAGTAGCATTGTGACATTTGAATGGCGAAATCCGTTGAATACGCGGCGGCATTTAACATTAAAGCCACGCGACTGACAAATAAAATGCGG
>NW_016175257.1:0-647 GCF_001687245.7 Rhagoletis zephyria
AACAACCGAAAATCATTGTACAAATAACTATACCGGACCTTTCTCGATATATGCGAAAGGCAATTTATCAGTTAAAATGAACAACACTAATATTTCCTGCAAACACACATCGAATTACATCTTTCATCTCACCTCCGACATTAAATTGTTTTCGTACAAAATTACACAAAAAACTGTCAATTTCTTACCCGTTTNAATTGTTTTCGTACAAAATTACGCAAAAAAGCTTACTCGTTCGTTTTTAGGCATGCCATTGTTACGAATTTCGAAAGTTCGAAAATACGATTCGGATTGCAGCATACTATTTCTACGAATGCAAAAGAATTGCAGAATAGGGGTATTATATCGCACGCTTTTCTTTTGTTTTCACTATAACACTTTGCCACTGCACACTTGATTTTGCTTTGTAATGTCTCAATAATTGTTTAAAACCACGCAGAAATATTAACGCACAAATATTAAAATCGTTATGTGGGTTTTCTCGTATGCTCACAATCAACAATGCACCAAGATGACGTCACGCACACAGCTGATTCTGTCAAAATCTCAAAGAGCGAATTAGCGATACCGCGATGGGTGCAATCTCTATCACCCCTATTCTGCAACTCTTTCGTATTCGGATTTTGCTACGAATCGTAGAAATAGTA
>NW_016175257.1:8891-10184 GCF_001687245.7 Rhagoletis zephyria
TTTCATTTATTAATCTATGCATTAGTACAGTAAGATTGAGAAATCTTTTGTAGTACAACAGTAATTTATATATGTATGAGACAATAAAGGTTATAATGAAAATATTTAAGCAGAACTAATGTAAGATAAACAAAACTGGCACAGGTATTAGGTTGTATAACTTTAGAATAAAATAAAACTTTGTGATATTACTATGGCTAAATATAATTACATGTATATATACGTACGAAGAGGGCACATCTCAGTGTAACAGGTATTTAACTTAAGACAAACTAGCGAAAATATGAATACAAGAGACTCTTAAAGTTGCTTTTATTCAAAGTACTACGGATAGAGGCTGGAATAGCGTTCCATATACGAATAGCGTTGACAAAAAATAGCCTTGCAGAGCTCAGATAGTTATAGCTAGGGACAATTAGGTCACTTACACGTGTTGATTTTGGAAATATTAATTTTTCATAAAGGTAGCCGGGAGTCTTATCCATCATAATACGAAATAGGAAAATACAATTTCTGGCTTTCAAGTATTCAGAGATTTCACAGCCCAGCAGACTTGCCCTCCAGGCAGAGATATGCTCAAATTTTGCTATCCCAAATACATAGCGCGGAATATGGTTGAAAGCTACCTCAATTTTATGCGCTGATTGAGAGTCTAGCTTGCTATAAACTAGTTCAGGATAGCATATTATCGGAAGTATAAGCTGTATTGCAAGTTTCCGCCTGATATCAATTGGTGTAAAAGAGGCAGACATTCTTAAGTTTCTCAAAGTATAATACACCTTTCCGACAATGGAGTTTATATGATCAACACACGTAAGACTAGTATTAATAACATAATCGAGATTAGTTACCTTGGATACAAATTTAATAGATTTATCCCCAATGTGTAGTGATGGGATATATATGAGGTTCAGACGCTTCTTACAAATAGGTAACACGTAACACTTATCACAATTAAGACAAAGACCATTTTGCGATGCCCAGGACTTGATAGATAATAAATCCTTGTTGAAATCTGAAGACAAATTAGCTGATTGCTCTAGAGGCCTGGACATATATAGTTGGATGTCATCAGCGTAAGCGTGCATACTGGCTTGTTGACAAGTAGAGAATACGTCGTTCACAAACAAACTAAATAAGAGCGGCCCCAGGATAGAGCCTTGGGGAACCCCAGACGACAGCGGTCGTAGCTTAGATAGTTCCGAATTAACTTTTACACACTGAGACCTGCCTACCAAGTATCGCTCCATTAGTCGCACTGCAGATTGTCCAAAGCCAAAATAGTTCTTTAGT
>NW_016175259.1:0-1915 GCF_001687245.7 Rhagoletis zephyria
AAAGGCAGAAGAATGGTCGACTTCGCTTCGAGAGACATATGTATTTCCACTTTTCCCTTTTCCCTATTTCTTTACATGCCACTGCTGCTTGTCGAGCATAATCATTAAAGGCTCGATTACCTGAGTTCCCAGAGAGTTATTCAAAGAAAGGCAGCCATCACAACATCCAAATGGCTAAAAATTTTCGTTTTAGATTTTTTTACATATGAAAGCAAATGCGACAAAGAATTTTCTAAAAATCAACGGTAATTTGCATAATTTGCAGTGTGGCATAATCATTACTTCAATTTGTAGTCGCATTTCTAATGCATATTTTTTAACTCATTATGAAATTAGTGAAGCAAAAAAGAAAATAGTTGTGTTTTCGTATTCTCCAGCAAAAAAATNTTAAAGGCTCGATTACCTGAGTTCCCAGAGAGTTATTCAAAGAAAGGCAGCCATCACAACATCCAAATGGCTAAAAATTTTCGTTTTAGATTTTTTTACATATGAAAGCAAATGCGACAAAGAATTTTCTAAAAATCAACGGTAATTTGCATAATTTGCAGTGTGGCATAATCATTACTTCAATTTGTAGTCGCATTTCTAATGCATATTTTTTAACTCATTATGAAATTAGTGAAGCAAAAAAGAAAATAGTTGTGTTTTCGTATTCTCCAGCAAAAAAATTATCCAGTAACTTGTCAGTAACCAAATTTCGGAGAGTAAGCCAATATTTACTCCCAATGAGTGAAATATGCAAGAAAGTACGAAAACGGAAAACCAACAAAAAGTTGCTAGTTTTATGAACAGCTGATTAATTTGTCATTTTCCGATGCAATTTTCTTGGAAAACTAGTATTTCCCATCTTATTACATATATATTTAATAGGTTTATTTTGTCAATTGCAACTCTAAAAGCACCACAAACAATTATCTTGTTAATGTGAATTACATTAAGCATCGTGCCATCAGCTGTTTTTCTTACTGGCAAATAGTTGCAGTAGTAGTAGTAAAACTTGCAAGTTCAGCTGTCATTTTTGCTCTCTCAGTGCTCTCTCTTTTGCTGGTTTCATGCAAGTTTTTGCTTACGAAAACGCCATCCAGTAAAAACCAGTAAAATCAGTACCGGATTTACTGGATAGTGAGTACGCGAACAGGGCTAATACCTAATTCCTGACAAAAAAAAGCAGTGCATCCCCCGATTCCCNGGATAGTGAGTACGCGAACAGGGCTAATACCTAATTCCTGACAAAAAAAAAGCAGTGCATCCCCCGATTCCCCACGCAAACTGTGATTCCCCGCAATTCGGGGAATTCCTTACGAGTTGGCTTCCCTGACATAAATGCTCGGCATGAAAGAAGAAATCGAATAATCGGTGACTGTCTGTACGTCCGTCCTTCAGTCTGTCCATCTGTGCACACGATAACTCGAGTAAAAATGTGTAATTCTTTTCAGCGTAGGACGGACGCTATTGAAAATGGGCGAAATCGGACAATAAGCACGCCTGCCTGTCATATAACGGTAGTTTTCAGAAATAGGAAAACTGCGACATTTTAGTAAAAACTGGAGCTACTCAAAATTGGTATATACAAAGCTTTTTAGCCGAGAAATAAGAATATTATAAATTTTTGGAAAATGGCCTGCTTATGATTATGTGTGTATATCTTGATAACCGCTAGACCAATTTTTTCCAAACTTGGCACAGTTGTTTTTTTTTAACATCAGACATCAACCACGCCCACATCCCATATAGTGGTAATTTATAGAAATACGAAATCTTCGATAAATCAGTAGATAAATACTGAAGCTAATTTATTCAAAATTCATGTTTCTAATAATTTTTAGTAAAAAATACGTTTATGATAAAATTTTGGAAAATGAGCGTGGCACCGCCCACTTACGACCACATATGTGTATCTCGGTAACCGTTCGAT
>NW_016175259.1:7604-10182 GCF_001687245.7 Rhagoletis zephyria
ATTTCTAGTTGGAGATCTCGCCTATTGGGCTGTGAGATATCTGAGTACTTGAAAGCAAGGAATTGTATTTTTCTTTTCCGTTTAATGTCGGATAAGCTACCTAGCTATCTGTATAATAAGCTAACCTTTCCAAAGTCTGCCTGTATAAGCGACTTAATTGTACCTAGCTTTAATTATCTTAACTCTGCAAGACTATTTTTTGTCAACGCCACGCGTTTATGGAATTTTATTCCACCTGCTACTCGCTCCAGCTTAAACAAGGGCAACTTTAGGAATGTGTTGTTTTCGTACTTTCGTCAATAAGTTTTTGTACTCTGAGTTTCGCTATCTGCTAGGTTTTTCATATGTGATGTATTTATCTACACATGTTTACGTTTGTGTCGTTGTGTTTTTACTTAAGTAATTATGTTAGTTTTTAGTCTTAGAACTAGTTGCATTTTTCTTTTTCTTTTATTTTTTATATACTTATTGTTTTCCTTTTGTTGCTTTATGTTTGTGCTTTATAATTACTGTTGTACTATAAAAGAGCTTTAAGATCTTATTGTACTAATGAATTTGTTTAATAAATGAAATGAAATATCAGAAAGCTACCAAGTAAGTCAGTGATTCTCTAACAAGTATATAAGTTATGTAATTATTATGTCAAATTATTANTTATTGTACTAATGAATTTGTTTAATAAATGAAATGAAATGAAATGAAATATGAGAAAGCTACCAAGTTATGTCAGTGATTCTCTAACAAGTATATCACTTATGTAATTATTATGTCAAATTATTGGCTGCATTTCTTTATTCATTCTGAACGTTTGGAATAAACTTTTTGGTTTACTTATTCTTTAGAACGTTCCTGATGATATGTTAACGCATATATTTCAAACGCATTCTGTTTATTCCGGCTGTGAAATGAGATTATCCGGAATGTATAAAGAAACCCAGCCATTGTATGTACATAAATTTGAGGCAAATCAGAATTGTATTAACTTGGTTAAATTATTTCACAAGTTGACGTCGAATGCAACGATCAATCAGTGAAGTATCAGTGATGACGATAATGGAGATATGGACGACATTGAAAATTAAGAATTTAATTANGAAATATCAGAAAGCTACCAAGTAAGTCAGTGATTCTCTAACAAGTATATAAGTTATGTAATTATTATGTCAAATTATTAGCTGCATTTCTTTATTCATTCTGAACGTTTGGAATAAACTTTTTGGTTTACTTATTCTTTAGAACGTTCCTGATGATATGTTAACGTATATATTTCAAACGCATTCTGTTTATTCCGGCTGTGAAATGAGATTATCCGGAATGTATAAAGAAACCCAGCCATTGTATGTACATAAATTTGAGGCAAATCAGAATTGTATTAACTTGGTTAAATTATTTCACAAGTTGACGTCGAATGCAACGATCAATCAGTGAAGTATCAGTGATGACGATAATGGAGATATGGACGACATTGAAAATTAAGAATTTAATTAAATAATACAAAAATACACACATTAATATTTGAAATCTTACTTGTCTTAGTTGTGTTTAGTTTTAATTCGCTAAAATAAAATTAGTTTTTGGGTTGGATTTCCATTACACTTAATTTTGGGCCAGAGATTACGGATCTGTGTACCGTTTTTCTAAATCATGTAATTTAACCAAGATATTTTCATTTTAAGTTTGCATTGCGAATGAAAAAAAAACATTTACATAGAAAATTTTATTCGTACGCCATGTGCGAGTATTTACGATTACGGACATGTACGATATGGCGTATGAGTAATATTATTTCCCGCTCCTACTTCATACAAAAAATTATTGCATAGTTTCATTTGCCCAATCAAAACTTATTTANTTCCATTACACTTAATTTTGGGCCAGAGATTACGGATCTGTGTACCGTTTTTCTAAATCATGTAATTTAACCAAGATATTTTCATTTTAAGTTTGCATTGCGAATGAAAAAAAAACGTTTACATAGAAAATTTTATTCGTACGCCATGTGCGAGTATTTACGATTACGGACATGTACGATAGGCGTATGAGTAATATTATTTCCCGCTCCTACTTCATACAAAAAATTATTGCATAGTTTCATTTGCCCAATCAAAACTTATTTATTTATCCATCGATTTTCATCGTTAGTAACTTGCTTTTTTGGCAAAAGAACAGGCTTTAACACATAAAAAAAAATCAGAAGTTTTGTTATCTTTTAATTTTTTCCTTGCTAAACATAACTTTTTCATAAAAATTAAATTATCTTGGGAAAATGATCTGATATGAAAAAACGGTACACAGATCCATGATCTAGGATCCAAGATTAAATTTACGTGTCACGGCGTTTTTTGGGTCATTTGAAAACTGGAAATTTTCCCAAGAGTGTTATAAAAATAATTTTTCGCTTCTATAGTAAACAATAAATTTTTAATACAATATCGAAATTTTAACTAAATGAAGTTTACAAAAAAGAGCATAAGTCTCTATCACATTATTAATTAACTTATTAGATGTTTATTTTATTGACATGAACATTGTATTCTAAAGAGTTTTTTCTCAAATAAACTATTTTTATAGGTTTTTA
>NW_016175260.1:0-2364 GCF_001687245.7 Rhagoletis zephyria
AAATGTCGTTCTCGTGGTTTTGCTCCCAAGAACTCTTAAAAACCCATACCGAAATGAGAACAAAACCTTCGGGAGTATTTTCACAAGCACATGAAAGTGAGAACAAAACTGTAGAACACCGTCAGACGAGAGCTATACAAGAACAAAACCCTGTGGAATTTTCCCAAAGCGAAAAAAATGCGAACGATACTTTCGGCAATATTTCTTAGAGAACAAAATGGGAAAAAAAGTATTCGGAACGTTCTGGCAAAGAACAAATCGGGAACAACGGTATGAGGAACTTTCTGGCAAAGAACTATTTGGGAACTAAACCCTGCAGGAAATGGGACTAGTTTGTAGCTAACTATTAACTAACTAGCATTCGATAGTGGTAACTATTTATTAACTATTTCCTTTGGCCGTAACTAACTACTTTTGAAGGGCGATGGCCGCAAAATAGTGAGAAATGGTTTCCTCTGCATTAGATGTCAACTAACTTGTAGCTAAATACTTTTGGACATAAATATCAATAAGAAAAACAAAATATTTTTTTGCATTTTTTACTTTTTTATTTTTTTATTTATTTACTTTATTTTATTACATTTCATATTTGTTTACAATTTCTGCTGTAAGTGGTCCCATATTCGAACACCGTCAGACATAACTTCAAAATGATAATGTAAAACTTCGATCTTCCTTTTATTTGTCCTGAATACGAAAAAGAATCTGTGAGNTAAATATCAATAAGAAAAACAAAATATTTTTTTGCATTTTTTACTTTTTTTTATTTATTTACTTTATTTTATTACATTTCATATTTGTTTGCATTTTCTGCTGTAGGTGGTCCCATATTCGAACACCATCAGACATAACTTCAAAATGATAATGTAAAACTTCGATCTTCCTTTTATTTGTCCTGAATACGAAAAAGAATCTGTGAAGTTCAGAAAAAAATTCTATCGAAAGGAATTTTTGTGTGGATATTTAAATAGAAACTTGTAAAGAAAATAAAATCCCAATATCGTCTTGCACGACTTTACAACTAACTTAAAGTTAGTTTTGGCATAGCTAGTTTAAAAGTTAGTTATTTATCTCCCCCAAAAAAGCTACCTAAAAGTTGGTTGTTTTAATCGATTGATAATTTTTTTCTGCAGGGAAGTGTCAGCAGCTTTCAGACAGAGAACGAAACTGAACTATTCGCGAAAAATGGAAGCAAGAACAAAACTTTTTCTCATAGCATTGCATTAGTTTGATATGCAGAATAATAATCTCTCGCTCAAACACCACTTAAAAAACCCGTAGAGTAACTAATCAAGTGTAAAAGCGCATTCAACCGCAACTTTTGCTCTTTTTTGTTGTCCATAGACCGTCTTAACAACCTTGGCACTTACAGTTAAACGCACACGCAAGTAAAATACATACATATAATATATCTACGCACACTAGCACTCGCATTAGCAAACCATACGAGTATGTATATTCAAAGGGATGGAAAATATAAACTTAAGGTCATAAAATAAATGTACCTAAATGTATGATATGTAGCATTTGCTTGCAGTTTTCATTCTCACATCATTTGTCTTTTTTTTCAGAGATAAAGCAATGCGCAAAATTTTGTTAATTTTTTAATTGATTTGTAGAATGTGTAACGAAAAAATTAATTGTAGTCATAACAAACTGATCTTACNGTGGTCCCATATTCGAACACCGTCAGACATAACTTCAAAATGATAATGTAAAACTTCGATCTTCCTTTTATTTGTCCTGAATACGAAAAAGAATCTGTGAGGTTCAGAAAAAAATTCTATCGAAAGGAATTTTTGTGTGGATATTTAAATAGAAACTTGTAAAGAAAATAAAATCCCAATATCGTCTTGCACGACTTTACAACTAACTTAAAGTTAGTTTTGTCATAGCTAGTTTAAAAGTTAGTTATTTATCTCCCCCAAAAAAGCTACCTAAAAGTTGGTTGTTTTAATCGATTGATAATTTTTTTCTGCAGGGAAGTGTCAGCAGCTTTCAGACAGAGAACGAAACTGAACTATTCGCGAAAAATGGAAGCAAGAACAAAACTTTTTCTCAGAGCATTGCATTAGTTGGATATGCAGAATTATAATCTCTCGCTCAAACACGACTTAAAAAACCCGTAGAGTAACTAATCAAGTGTAAAAGCGCATTCAACCGCAACTTTTGCTCTTTTTTGTTGTCCATAGACCGTCTTAACAACCTTGGCACTTACAGTTAAACGCACACGCAAGTAAAATACATACATATAATATATCTACGCACACTAGCACTCGCATTAGCAAACCATACGAGTATGTATATTCAAAGGGATGGAAAATATAAACTTAAGGTCATAAAATAAATGTACCTAAATGTAGT
>NW_016175260.1:2559-10181 GCF_001687245.7 Rhagoletis zephyria
AATTTTTGTGTGGATATTTAAATAGAAACTTGTAAAGAAAATAAAATCCCAATATCGTCTTGCACGACTTTACAACTAACTTAAAGTTAGTTTTGGCATAGCTAGTTTAAAAGTTAGTTATTTATCTCCCCCAAAAAAGCTACCTAAAAGTTGGTTGTTTTAATCGATTGATAATTTTTTTCTGCAGGGAAGTGTCAGCAGCTTTCAGACAGAGAACGAAACTGAACTATTCGCGAAAAATGGAAGCAAGAACAAAACTTTTTCTCAGAGCATTGCATTAGTTGGATATGCAGAATTATAATCTCTCGCTCAAACACCACTTAAAAAACCCGTAGAGTAACTAATCAAGTGTAAAAGCGCATTCAACCGCAACTTTTGCTCTTTTTTGTTGTCCATAGACCGTCTTAACAACCTTGGCACTTACAGTTAAACGCACACGCAAGTAAAATACATACATATAATATATCTACGCACACTAGCACTCGCATTAGCAAACCATACGAGTATGTATATTCAAAGGGATGGAAAATATAAACTTAAGGTCATAAAATAAATGTACCTAAATGTATGATATGTAGCATTTGCTTGCAGTTTTCATTCTCACATCATTTGTCTTTTTTTTCAGAGATAAAGCAATGCGCAAAATTTTGTTAATTTTTTAATTGATTTGTAGAATGTGTAACGAAAAAATTAATTGTAGTCATAACAAACTGATCTTACTTCTTATTGTCGTGATAGTACACAGCGTTCCATAATTCCGAAAAATTTTCAATTGCTTTAAAACTATCCGTGCAAGGTTGATATGCAAAATGTTAAGCAAAATTAAATAATATGACAATTACGAACCAATAGCGGTATAAACCGATTCAAGTGTAACTGGAATACCTACACCTAATAAGGGATATTGGAGGCACACGTTATCTTAACAAAAAAAACATCAGAGCAAAGGACAATTGTACCTAAAATGAAGTGATTGTAGCTAATGTACCTTAGCGGCTACAAACGTCGGAAAAGGGTAAATTTGTACCCACTTTTTCATCCCTGATATTCAACACAAATTGAAAATCATCGCGACTTCAACTCTTAAGGATGGTAAAAAAAAAAGTTGCTAAGCTCAATCGGAAATGAAGCAATCAATTCATATCCGCTTCGCTACTCAATTCACTCACATGCTCATAAATACGCATGTGTGTGTGTGTGGAAAAAGTATTGTAGGCTATATAACATATACAAACACATACCTTATAGGCATGAATTTGCAAAATTTAGATATGTTGGCATGAGCGCATATGGGTGTTAAGAAATGTCTACTTATACATATATGTACATTAGGTTGGTCAAAAAAAAAAATTAAAATGTTAAGTTCGCTGCACCTAGAAGATATCTAAATGGAAAAATAATAGCCGTTTATTTTTGTTAAAGAAATTATATTTAGAACTGGCCCAAAGCCCATGTATTTTATAGGGGGCAACACTTTTTCGTAGAAATGGTATGAGTTCTTAAAATTCAATATTTTTCAGTAAGAAAACTCTACTTCTAAATATTCCTAATTGTTTATTTTACGATTTTTTAATACCAAAGCTTAAGGGCCCTATTGCATTTTTTTTGGGTTTTTGGCGGATCTATAAAAATTAGTTAATATTAAAACATAGTTAAATAAAAATTGGATATTATTATTGGAAACAAAGTTTTCCGGTCGAAAAATATTGATCTTCAAGAATTCCTAGGGGGTGAGAGCTTAACATTAAATATTAAAAATTCGGACATATTTGAGCAAACAATTAATTGAATTACGTATGTATTTAAGGCAATAATGATAAAATCAATTGATCCAAGAAATATTTATTAGATCTAATATTTGCGTTACTATTAATACAAATAAATGAAAGCCAACCTAATTTTATTTATTTTTTTCATATTTGGGCAAGCGTTATTCAAACGCAAGAAATTAAGAGCAAATATCCGTTGTTGTTTTTTTTTGGAAATTGGAAAATTAAGAACCAGTTTTTTCAAGTTGCCTTTTTTCGAATAACTCGAAAACCGTTTTTGGAAAAAAGTAATCGAACACCCTAGTACATACTAACATATGTACATACATACATGCGCACAGATTAATGAAACTTTATGAAAGCGATTTATGCTTATCCGCTGTACAGTTTTGCCTACCCACACGGCACTCATCAAGCGCTAAATAGAGGCAACAATACTATAGAACAACAAATAAATCAAAACAAAAAACAGTGGAAAAAAGAGGTTCGAAAAAGCGCACAAAATTTTAATGGCACACTCAAATCGAGACACTCAAGTACATCAAGTGGCACGAAACGAAGTGAGACGTTCCACTCGCTGACTGCTCTCAGTAGCTGGAGGAGAAGCCTTGTTGAATAATAAACCTTTTAGGCACTTGTAGGCAAATGGGATTTTATGAATGCAATTAGAATTTGATTATATGGGGTGTGTGTGTGTGTGTGTGTGTGTGTGTGATTGGTGTGATTGTTTGTTAGGAATGCAGTGGTCGACCAATTGTTTGGTGATTTAAGGCCTTAATTGGTGTTTCAAGGAGACGCTGTTTCAACTCATCATTTTGTTAAAAACTCTGCAAAGTTTATGCTTTCGCGTAGAATTCGTAAGCTATTTATATAATATACATATGTATATGCGCAAATCGCAGGAGTTGTTACATGACCTATATACCCTTGTGGTCAGCTGATAAATTTTAGTGACATTTGGACCAGTATTGGGTTTTCTTTTGTTTAATTAATGTTTATGGTATTTTATGATAACTCACATAATACCCAGTTAGGTGTAGCTTTATCAAAATGTAGAATTGTTGACTACTTCATAATTAAATTTAAACAAGAAAGAAAATTTTTTTTCTGTACAAATGTTCCACCCGTGACGGTGGAATCGCCCATATGCAAGAATAATGGTTAAGCGTTTTTTACTTGTGGTGAGAGAAGGAAGTGACACTAAAACCACTACTCGTGAGATTTGCTCATTTGTCCATTTACTTGTTGTTTGATTTATTTAATACGCATTTAGTAGTCTCCTATTATGCGCGAAATACGGCTGCCTCCAATGGTGTACCCGTTAAGCAAAGTCTCGCCATATATCGTAGTGTGATATCTCGGACGTAAGCAACTCTCAGACGAGCTTTTGGATGAACTGAGGTTATTTTATCAGTCGCAGAGTTATACAACTCCAGGGACCTACTATTCTCCCAGAGTACTTACAAACGATTTGCAACCTACTTCCCGATGAGCTAGAGATTTGAAACTTGAGCCCTAGCTCAGAGCCTGATGACAATGCCATATTGAAGGTGAATTAATCGGCCGATGTATATTCATATCAATAAATCCAATCCTTTTTATCAAACATAAATATTCACAATTTTTTTTTTTTAATTCGGGCGTAGACAATCTTTTCTAATATACGTTCCAAGTATTAAAAAAAATATTCAATTTGGTTGAAAATTTACTTTTACAACCTTTTTTTGACAAAATCGATCGATAATTTCCCACTGTGTGTGGGTCTCATGTATGATCCTTTAAGAAATCGATGGAATGGTGTAAAAACTGCAAAGCTTTTGTTTTAGAGTCACGTCATTTGATATTAGTGAAATAATTAGCTACGTTCTTGTGTGTATGTAGTACCGAAATAATAGTTTAAGTACTGATTAAAGAAACTGATTACATTATTAGATATGTTGCCATTTATTTATGAAGCCTGGCCTTAATAGCTAACTATGTATATATTTAGATAAGTATTAAATTTAAAAAATCCGATCCCAACTCCGGTACCGTTAAGCTCATTTCCGTAGCATCCCTAATTTCTAGAACTTACATCTGTTTTTTTTCCCGTCACGATAGTAAAAAATTAAGCCGCTAAAGTGGAAGCCGGAAATAAATATTGAGCTATAAAAAAGTTTAAAGATTTACTCGTGCAAATGCTTCAGTACTTTTTGTTTCTGTTGCCATTCTTTTGTATACAAGTTTCCTATTAATATGCTTAAAAACCTTTGTTTCCAATTTCAAGCATTTTAAATTTCACTTTATATACAAATATTAAGTCCCTATGTAGGGCATGCTTTTCGTGTGGCCCAAAATTTTGTGGAAATATAAATATATATAGGTACATGTGTATGCACATTCATATATGTATATTACCATAGTTAAATAGCATACCCCGCATTTAAGTTTACTCATATATGTATATGTGAATACTCATATCTCATATCTACAATAATAACAATAATCGTTAACACAGCTTATAAGTCTATATATACATACATATATATATATATATATATATATACATATGTATTAACATTCCAGCTTAGGAGGAGGAGTTAATGCTCATGTTGCTAGGCATCNTATATTTTTTTTACAACAAAGGGACGTGTGCAGCGGATTATCTATGTTCATTAGGGTGGTCCTTAAAAATAAAATGAACGATTTTCTTCAGTCTCACCCCTCAATCGGTAATACCACGGTCACAGATATCACATATAAATTTTGGTCCCGATTGGAGACGGTTAAGGCGTGTCGCACAGTGGACAAAGTTCAGATTCCTCTATGAATACCAAAAATATTAAAAAATATTTTTTTCCTTTAATACCCAAAATCGATACTACTTAAGTCCAAAATATTACACATACATTTTAGTCCCGATTACAGTCAAGACGTTTTCTTAAGGTAATCTGATCTTTGACCAGTGTGCGACACGACTCCAATCGGTATCGATCTTTGGTATTAGATGGAAAAGAAATTATACGTTTTATTGTCCGATCAGTTCGTAATTTATTAAATATTTTGTTACCAGGCTAGTCTGTTTTAGCGAAACGTTGGGCCCGAAAGTGGAATAATGTAGTTTTATTCGCACTAAAAACATAGATCAGACTAGCCTGATAACATAATATTTAATAGGAAAAGAAATTAATTTTAACTTTATGAGTCTCCATAGAGGAATCTGAACTTTGCCCCCTGTGCGACAAGCCTTAACCGTCTTAGCCAATCGGGACCAAAATTTGTATGTGATATCTTCGATTATAGTACCATCGACGTAGGGGTTGAGGCTTAGGAAATCGAATGAAAAAATTTGCTTCCTTCATTTAAGGACCACCCTAATGTACATACCACTTACCGGATATTGCATTACAAATACTTGGTATACAACAAAACTATGTACAAATGCCTATTTTTAAATTAGAATGTGCTTAAATACACGTTAATAGGATTGCTTTAAAATAAAATAAAAAACTTTTTAATACAATGCGCTTTTATAAATGGACTAAAAGGTAGAAAATAATATTTCTCAGTCCCATAGAATTTGTTTTGATAACTTGGGATTTTGAAATTTTAGCAAGTCATTATAAACAATTTATGAGATTCAAAACGAAAAACGTGGAAGTACTAGTAGTGCCCAGTTGTCTAAATTCGACATCTTTTATCGTGTAATTTTAAATTTTGCTTCTTTATACGAATGGCGATTTTGAAGTCCACTAGCATACAGCCGCTGTGGTGTAGTGGTTATCAGTGTGCGCTACCACTCCGCNAATCAGCCTCATTGCGTAAGTCGTAAATTAGGCTGAATTGTACGACTCGACAACATTAGCATTGTCTACTGTCGTGCTGAAATAAGTAAACGACGAAAATTGTCGAAAACTATGCAGTGCTGCCAAGTTCTTCCGTTTTAATACACTAGTCGAGTGGAAATTTTAGGCAATGACGCTAAATTTTCGATACGATTGGACTCTCGAAAATCGACTTGCATTCGGCACGACTCTCGCAATGAGGCTGAATGTCATGAAAAATAGCTTCTCATAAAAATACAATCGCCGTTCTGAGCCGGCGTAAAAGTGTAGGTCCCTCCCATTTCTGTGACAACAGCAAGGCGCTCGCCACAAATCGGAGGAGAAGCTCGGCCGAACGCTAACAAATGTGTAAGCGCCAATCAATTATTTTTATTAGCATACGAAAAGATATACAGTGACTCAAACAAATGACCGCGTGTTGATTTTTTTTTTTAATATTTAGTCTTAATGTTTTTCGAGCTGAATTTTTTGTTGTTATTTTTCTATCAAAATACCGCCAAAGCTTTAACCAAAACCATATAAATGTACAAAAAGAAAAAAAACACGCGGTCATTTCTTTGAGTCACTGTATGTAGATCTCTAGCCCATCTCCCTCACTAATGTTTTTATGTACATACATCCTTGCACTCTTTAATTAACTGGAAATTAAACAGTAAGTAGTTGACATTTAATTTAAAAATGCATTTATTTCATTTGTTTAGCAAAAAAACTTAAAAATTAATTAATATTAATATCATGAAAAGCAATAAATTAGATATTTATTTCTGAATAAACTTAGTGAAGAACAAGAATGAGAATGTATGGTAAACAATAGCATGTCCACTTACTTACAAACAAAAAGTATTGTTTTTTTTTCGATTAAATTTTTGTTTAAGGTAAAGATACAAATAAATTTAATAAATAATGCATGAGTAGTTGTAAAAATCAACTTTGCTTAGCATAGTTGTGAAATTTTATTCACTTTTCATCCAGTCTAAAATGGAAATATTAACAAGTACAAATATTTTATTTTTTACGTAATATTATTTTTTTATTTTCTTTTTTTTTAGATATTTTACAGCATGTATTAAACATTTTTTTACAAACTTCAATGAGCTACATAAAAATGCACTTGGGTAATTTTTAGTAGTCGGGATTAATTTTTTACTAAAAGCATTTGTACATTAGTGTTTATATGCAAATACATATATGTATATATCTTATCTTAAGCGAGTTTTATTCAAGTTTTTGTATGTTTAGAATGTTTATTTTCCAGTTTGACACCAATGAAAACAGTCTTATGCCATATTTACACTAGACATTGAAATGTCAAAAAAATGGTGCCATTTAATAAAGATATGCATATGCAAAAATGCTACACACGCGCTTTGCTCAATGGCCAACTTTGTCATTAAAGTGTTTGCCATTTCGATATCAAGTGCCAATACAGTATTATACTTAATTACACAGCCGTGTAAACTTTTGTTTGTCCGGTCTAAAAGTTAAGTAAATCCTTTTATATTTTTGCTTGCTGAACTCGAATCTGAAATCAGGAGGTAGAAGTTTACTTGATTTTACCCTCTAATCTCAAAAAGCTTACTATTGCGGCACATTTTTGGTAGGTATGTTAAGCTTAAAAAGAAAGATAAACATTCATGGCCGAAAAATCTGTAGACATTGACCAGTCTTGTTTAAGGAACAAACTTTTTTTTCGTTTGGCTATGTTTGAATAATTAATAAGTTTCCTATATTTATTGTTAAATCTTATCAACTTGACAACTTTATTTGGAAAAAAAGCGACTCGATTTTCGGTACACGTTCTTGAACTTGAGCTCACTCCGCCAGTGCAAAAGTAGAGTCTAAGCTTAAGCTCACTTATTATGCATGAGGCTTAATATTTACATACAGTTACTCAAACAAATGTTCAAATGATGATTTTTTTAATATTCACAATATTTTTCAAGTTAAATTTTGATGTACATTTTTTATAAAAACATGGTTCATCCCTGCAAAAATCGTTGGACCATGTAGTCTATTTGTGGTATATTGG
>NW_016175261.1:0-1973 GCF_001687245.7 Rhagoletis zephyria
CACGAAAAAGGGCACTTCGCGGTAGAAAAAACAGTTAATGCGGTTGAACTGCGTTATTTCATACCACATTTACGACAAAAAGTTGAAAAGTGCATTAAGAATTGTATAAAGTGCATTTTATTCAACAAAAATCTGGGAAAAAAAGAAGGAAAAATGCATATTATCGATAAGGGAGACGCGCCACTGCTAACTATCCACGTAGATCACCTTGGGCCGCTAGATGCAACAACAAAGCTGTATAAACACATTTTCATTATTGTTGACGGGTTCAGTAAGTTTACACGGCTCTACCCTACCAAATCAACATCGGCAGATGAAGTAATCAAAAAAATGTCCGAATGGGTTAACATATTTGGAGCACCACATCGAATAATTAGTGATAAAGGACCAGCTTTCACATCGACTGCATTTCAAGACTGGTGCCAAACGGAGAGAGTAGAACACGTTCTGACTACAACTGGCGTGCCGAGAGGCAATGGACAAGTCGAGCGTTTAAACCGAGTTGTCATCAATGTAATATCGAAGTTGTCAGCAGATCGCACAGAGGCTTGGTACAAATACGTTGGCAAAGTGCAGAGATTGGTTAATAGCACCATCAATAAATCGACAAAGTATACTCCTTTTGAAATTATGTTCGGCGTAAAAATGAAAACACCAATAGATGTCCATCTCAACGAAATTATAGAAGCGGAAACAGTTGACATCGTTATGGCAGATCGTGGCAATATACGTGAAAAAGCAAAAGAAGAAATCGCAGCCGCGCAGAAAGAATATAAAGAAAACTTTGACAAACGACGTAAATGTGCAAAAACTTACGAGGTAGGAGACTTGGTGGCTATCAAACGGTCGCAATTCGTAGCGGGGAAGAAGTTAGCCAGCGAGTATTTGGGCCCTTATGAAGTTACCAAGGTTAAACGAAATGATCGATATGATGTTAAGAAGGCAGCAAAGTTTGAAGGCCCTAACGTTACCTCAACCAGCAGTGACTTTATGAAGCCGTGGAAACGAGACGAAACCGATCTGTCCGGGACGGAAGACGATGTCGAATGGCCGAATGTAAGACAGCAGGCTGAAGTCAGTTCGCCTTAAGTTGTCGGTGAGTTAAGTCGTGTAATTAAGTTGCGTGCACGTTGCTAATCGAAGTTGTTCTTTTCAGTTGCCGAACCGCCGCGCCATACTCAATCGTTATTTACTTTACCATTGCAATCATTATATACGCCAAGTGCCATTTACCATTTCAATTATTATATACGCTAAGTGCAATTTCAATAACTTAATTTCATTTTCATTATATTGTTTTATTAATCGGGAATAAATATTCAAATACATTCCTCAGTGGTGAACCATTGCATCGTTTCAATGGAATAAATAATCCTCCAGTGGCATCTATACATATACGCGAATTTTGGCGTTCTACATAATTTTTATAAATATGCCTTTGATAGTTCGACCAGTACATTGCTATAAATGGATCACTTGCGACGAAAATTATTTCATTAGGCATGACCTCCGCTTTCAGTTTTTCAACAGCCCTGATAGGATTTGGATCCAAGAACTGCGATGTTTTATATTCTGATTTACATTTCATCGAAACTTCGGAAGTATATAAATTAGGAGGTTCTTCTGTATCTCCAGAATCCATTAATTCAGCTGCCTTTTCCGCACGATAGACTTCTACAGATTTTCCCCGTAGTTCTTTTCCGATATCATCACGGAAAGGTTTGCGCAAATATAACTTACTGCATTTGTTTATTTTTTTTCCTCTAATCATTTTGCAGGAAACTCGTACTTCATTTTCAAAGGTTTCATTATCGATTTGGAAATCGATAATGGTTCCGCATTTACATTCGCCTAGAAAAAATATGTATATTTATAAAAGTACAGTCAAATGTTCTAATTTTATTTATTGCGATGACATGAGAATAATAACACTGGATCAATCGGTTTTCTTCATTAGTAACTTGCTTTTTTTT
>NW_016175261.1:6468-10181 GCF_001687245.7 Rhagoletis zephyria
CAATATCTCTGGAACCAAAAAGCTCATATACTTCTACCTTACGGCATAATTTAGTGCTTATCTAGTGCCAATTTATGCCGCTAAAAAATTTTTTTTTCTCTGTAAATTTTAGTAAAAACATGTGGTAGCCATCTCTTCAGCTGAAGTAAGCATTACACTACCAATATCTCTGGAGCCAAAAAGCGCATGGCTAGCCCTAGCAGGGTGTCTAGATTTTTTAACGAAAAAAGCGTAATTTCTTTCAAAAAAATCCCCCAAATTTTTTTATATAAATATCATGAAATCTACTTAACACATTTTTTTATTTATTTTAACAATGACATCTTGTTATAGAATAGTTTGTAAAACCGAAAAATAATATAATACCTTCAGGGTAATAATACATAACACAAATAACTTATAACAGACAATTTTACGAATAGTTTTAAAACAGAAATCATAAACAAACAAAAAATATCAATTAACAGCCGTCGCTGCCCGCTTGCAGAATCTAGGAAACTCTCATTTTTCGACTGCGACTGGCGACAACTTGCAAAAGCAAAACTTTTGCTTTTACTTTGACTTGCGCCGCTTACCAAAATCAGAATCAAATAAAAATGAAAATTTTCAAACTAACGACTGCCAAAAGCACTGCGCATTTCGTCGGCAATCGGTTTCTGCTTGTGCTTTGACCAGTGATGGAAAATTAGGCACAATAGTTTGAGTTGATCGCACTTTAGATTTCGATATGTAAATCTATGAGAACCCTTCATAAAAATGATTAGATAACTGTAATAATTCAATGAATTAATAATTATTATATCATTTCATTAATCTGTTCAACAAAATTAAAAGAATAAAAGTAAGCTGTAAGTTTTGTCTATGGAAACTTTTACTTCATACATAATTATTTTCCAAGAGTCACAACATTAAATATTTTTTAATATTTCTATGAAGGTAATATCAGCCTATTTTTAATTTAAAACGAAAGAGTATAGTTCATCTTTTATAACACAAGAACATTTTTCTTGAAAATAAAGTGCTTTGGCTAAAATTCGTCTTTGAGTGCTCAAAGGTAAAGAAATCGTTTGGCAGGTTTTTTAAAGGAATTTTATACGTTAGTTCTATTTTAAAAAATATCTTTCGCTGTTGTATAAGATCCGACGACATAGTTATAATTCACAATTGATCACATTCTGGAGTAAAATGTCCCACCAGTCACAATGGAATGGCCCTTAAAAGAAAGCAATTTTAATTTTGTGCCATGGCACTTTCATCTCCTTTTCGGCAGTAACTTTGCGTTCCCTAAGGCACATTTTGAAATTTTGAAATTCCATCCCTGGCTTCGACTGCGACAGTCGTTTTGACTCAGAAGCAATGCTGCCGTTTGCTAATTTTCAAGCGAAGTGAAAACACACAAAACAAATAATACTAAATACAAACAACTTTGGCGTTGCGTTAAACACTGTTTCAAACAACAAAAATTATATTTGAAAGCAAGCCAGGGCTCGCACTCTGCTCGGTGTGCGATAAAAAGTTCATTTTCGTACAGAGAAGACGGCCAGTTACATCGAGAGTGTACGGCGTGCACACTTGTATGTATCGTTGGTGTAGCTGATTTTTGGTACAAAGTTCTAATAAACACGAAGTACAATATTTGTATCTTATTTAAATTCTAAACGGCGAACCATAAATCGCGGCTGGTTACGATTAATTAGAAATAAAAGTTCGGTATTTGTGGAGAAGTGTAAAGAACAGATCCTGGAAAGCTGTTTCTACATTGGTAAGTTTTTTTTTTAATATTCTTTACAAAATTTATCTTTGTTACCTACTTTGGAATTGACTTCATTTTTAAGGATTCATATTAAATACATATTTATTTAAAATCTAAAACCTGCAGAAAACTAAATTCGATGAATATTCCGAAACGTGTGTTGAAATTTATATTAATAAATTGAAACAGTGATTAAAAAATTGGAAAGAATATTTTTGTTTGAACGTTTAGACGTTGCTCATTGAAATGAAAAAATTATATATGTATGTATGTGTATTAATTTTTTTCTAAATAAAAGAAATCGGACTAAAATTACCTCCACTTACCATATAACGATAAATTTCAGAATTACGAAAACTCCGATTTTTTCAATTACTGAAGACGCCAACTTACAACATTTATTGAACACGTGACCACAAAAAGGAATCATAACTTAATTTCTATTTCTTATTTTTTAGTTGTGTTTCGATGGAGAATTGAACACATTAAATTGTTAATTGTTAGTGAAAAATTTTAATTAAAAAATGGAAATAAATATTCGTCCAGGAAGATCGAAAATTATTGATGATTGTGTAGTGGTAGATGCAGTGAAAAAAGACCGCAAGATGTTTTTCGTGCCGACGATTCAACAAAAATTGTCTCTAAAAAGGCAAAAGTTTGGGTAGAACTGGCGAATGAATGATGTTAATAATGTCGTACGGCCACAAACAATATATAACCTCATGTTAAAACCTGTTTTTCGCAGTCAATTGCCTGAACGTTATCACTGTAAAAAGATTGTGTCCAAACATAATGATTTTAATAATTCTTCAGATTCTTCAACTAATTGTGAAAAGTCCAATGTTGGATCAGTCGAAAATTTCAAATTTTTTGATACTAAACGATCTTTTGAGGAGACACTTGAAGAAAAAGTGTTATTACTAAATAAAACCAGAACTGGCAAAAGGTATCCCAGGACTTATACTGTTTACAAGTCAAGTTTTTGGCAATCATGGCTCACTGAAAATCTTGTAAAGAAAAAAAATATAAATTGCGGATTTCGTTTAAGTGACGAAAAGGTTACAAGAGATAAAATTCGCGCATCTATGAAAGGTAACAATAATTTTATCTTATTATACTTTTTAATGCAATATTACAATTATTAATTTATTTTATTAATTACAAAATATTTTTTAAGTATTTTATTTATTTATTTAATCCTCACAGCTTAATTAAGCCTAGCTTAAAGTTATACATATATATGTATACATATTTATGTATATTTAGGATCAATAATTTTAAGCCTAGACTAAGTACATATATAAATAGTATAGGCCATTTATATGGACACCAAATCCAGTGAAAAACAATGTGGCAGACTTCCAAAACACATCATTATTATGATTGCACTATTTGGCTGCGGTTGAGCCCCTCTCACTGATTTGATATAGCAATGCGTTTTATGATGAGCCTAGGCTACTTTTCGGATGCGTGCGGAAGGGTATAGGTTGGCGTAATGCAACAGTTTACTTGGTGCGTATCATTGCAATTGAAAGTCCGGAATATTGCCCATGCAACACTAGATTGGAAGGATCCTACAATAATTATACAATTTTTGTTTAAATTCGTTCATTTGCTAGATTTAACATGAACTGATAATTCATTAAAGCATTTTAATCCTTCATAATACAAGTTACATTTATCTATAAAGTCCCTAATAAATTTCATTGTGTAGTAAAAAAGTTGTTGTTCAACACTCAGCCAACATATCTCTGATAAGTGTGTCATAACTACGGTGACCATCCGTCCTGTATTATACGGGACAGTCCTCTTTTTTGACCCATGGTCCTGATAATTTATTTATTTTATACGGGACGCCAAATGTTCTGTATTTTTTTAATGTCCTATATTTGTCCCGTATTCGGTGTTCGGTATTTTGACGCCTTAACAGCTCATTAAAATGGCATGCCTATGCACCAGT
>NW_016175263.1:0-10179 GCF_001687245.7 Rhagoletis zephyria
TTCGATCCGTCCGTGAAGATGTTTATTGGACCTCTTCTCCAGAGACTACACTTCTCCCATTGGTCCCTTGGAGGGATGTGCGTGGAGAAGTATCCTTTTGGGGCCAGCCTCGGATAACTCCGGTCCATTTCATTAGCCTGGAGGTCGAAGCTTTTGAGAATTGTAGAGTGCCCGTGCGCTGGGTTTAAAGAGAACCCAGAGCTTTTGACCTAATGGCTGAGCGAACCGCCGCTACTTTGCCCGCAATGTCGACAGGGGCGACATTGAGTATGGCGTTTAGCGCTAGAGTAGGAGTGGTCCTCGGCACCCCGCTGATCCAACGAGGGCCGCCCCTTGCACGCGCTCTAGCTTCTTAAATGAGTGGTATTTTCCAGTGAACTCCACCAGACAATGAACCCGTATAACATTATTGGCTTAATAATGGTTTCATATAGCCAGTGCATCACTTTTGAGCAGAGGCCCCATCTCTTCCCCATGGCATTATTGCAGCAGTAGAGATCCACCGATGCCTTCTTTACTCGTTCCTCAATATTTGGTTTCCATGACAACTTCCCGTCCAGGATCAAGCCCAAGAACTTAACCCTGTCGGAGGGAACAAGAGGAACACCCGCTATTGAGGAGAGCTGTACATGGGGCTGGTAAAAAGAACGAGCTCCATCTTTCCAGGATTGACAAGCAAGCTGTGACAGTTCTGTCGTGCATCATATGTGAGATGAGCCTTACTAAGTAGCTCACGACTCCGAGCTTAGCAAGGGGTCTTATTAACCCTCCAGGTAGGACATTATTGAAAGCCCTCTAGATATCAAGGAAGGCCCCTACTACAAAATCTTTATTCTTAAGAGACTCCTCTATGACTTTACCAATTGAGTGCAGAGCAGATTCTACGGATATACCCTTCAGGTAGGCATGTTGAGAGAGGCTAAAACGCTCTCGAGGAATCCCGTTTCTTATGTACATACAAAAATAAATATGTCAATACAAAAATAAAGTATCGACTTTGGGGTTTTATTTTCTTGGGTTGGCTAAAATGATAAAATGATGTCTCAGCTATCGAAATATGTCCAAAACAAGTCCCGACCTTTTACACTTGTTTGTATGAGCAGTGTGAAAGTATTAGTTGACGCAGCGCTCTCCAAAGTAAAAATGCAATGCTAAAATTTAAAAGAACGCCAAAAACCATACGGGCGATCGATTTTAATTTTGTAAAATTGGTTTTTCTTCTACAGGTCAGTTCTATAATAGGTTTAATAATTTTATTTTNCGAAGAAATTCGGGCTATTCCGGCCGAAATGCTCGAAAAAGTTGCCCAAAATTGGACTTTCCGAATGGACCACCTAAGACGCAGCCGCGGTCAACATTTAAATGAAATTATCTTCAAAAAGTAAATGTCATGGACCAATCTAACGTTTCAAATAAAGAACCGATGAGATTTTGCAAATTTTATGCGTTTTTTTTTAAAAAAAAAGTTATCAAGCTCTTAAAAAATCACCCGTTACTAAATATTGAATCCGACCGTGTCCGACCTGTTGTGTAAAACGCGATTTTGTACCATATAATATTGAAAATTTTTCTGAAAATGATTTTTAAAATTAACTTTTTTTCAACCAGTTTTGTGTAAGATACACGTTTTCTGTACGAATTTTAAATATATACTTAAAAAAAAAATATATATATATATATATATAACTCAGTTTTACGTGAATTTAATAAATATTTTTCCAATTCAACACATCTCTTTTAATTTCAGGCGCCATATTTGATCGGCCATTTTGTGTTTAGTTATTTTGATTTCAGATTCGAATTTAGCGACCCCAATAACTATTAAATAATATAAACATAAGCCATTCTTATTATTATTTCTAACCAAATTATTGTGTAAAGATTTTAGGCGCCATATTGGATCGACCATTTTGGATTTTATATTTTAATTTCAGTTTCAAATTCAGCGACCTCAAAACCCCTGGAAACTTGAATTCATCTGAATATACTAATTTTTTAAATTATGGGCACAAAATGGGTATCAAATACCACTTGTTCTGTTCTCCATCCTCGATCTGGAATTTCGATTTAAAAATGTCTGCCGAAAATTTTTCAACAATAATTCAAAACGCCCGAATCTTTCCAACCCTAGTGCTTTACCATAAATACTTTTCTCGTCGCTTGTTCGCGTGAAGAGCGCCATCAGATATTTGTATTTGCACTTCTCTCAAGGTACTGCGGCTTGATGAAAAATGGAAAGAGTAGTCCACCCCAGAATCGCAACTAGGGAATCTAAACATCGTAGAAGTTAAAAATCTACTTGTCCAAAATAACACTGGCTTGTCAGGGAAATTTAGTCTGCGTGGATAGGCTCCCTGAAACACCAGCCTCCCCTTCACTATTCTTCGAGTCTACGTCAATAAACCTTCAAGATTTAGAGACATATCGAAGAAAATTATTTCAACTACGACTATGACTAGTAAAATAAAGCTTTATTACATTCGATGACGACAGCTTCGAAACTACATACATTTCGTGACCTAAGGCCATTATTATTTCCTATTAAATATTTCACTGACCCGCTTCACTCTGTGTACGGCGGCAATTCATCGTTACGTTTCTGTGAGATTGCTCCTTTTTCATGCTCCGCACTATCCAAGCTGTCACTTAGACGCCGCAAGTCGCCTCTCCGCGGTTTAAATTCCTCGCCGCCCAGTGTGATGCTAGGTGGTATCTTTTTACCTCTAAACTTTATAGAATCGAAAGCTGGTGGAGGCGTTGCATGTTCAGGTGAGTTATCACGCGTGGACGTATGCCAAACAGCAATACGTTTCTTTGATTTCTTTTTCGGTACTAACTGCTTGAGTGACGTTGCTGATGTAGCTGGCTTTACTTTTGTGATTTCGTTGAAACGACTTAGTGAGCGGTACTTTCGTTGGAAGTAGATAATCTCCAGCACCAAAGCGACCATAGCTAAGCCTAAACCGAATAGTGTGGCTATAAATACACCACCCAAACTTTCAAGTGAGATGCCTTCTTCCTCTTTGTTTACGGAACAGGCTTTAATGCGTGACATATTCCAATATTTGGCTTTGAGTTCTTCGAAGTAGCGATCCTTTTGAAGTTCCAGTAGCGCATAGCTCAATTTATCCTTGAAGAAAAGGATTTTTAGTTTTTTTTTACTTGAACGAAAATCTCACAAAACTTACCGCAAAATGAGATCCTTGTTGAATCGCAATGGCATAGGGTTGTTCAGCGAATACTTCGCCAACTTCGGTCAGATTGCAGTTACGGGTCAACTCATATTTTATTTCGGAGGAGTCGTGTATGAATGCGAAGTCGGCGTTCTCGTGTTCGTTGACCTTGCGAAATCCCTCCTTGGCATCTTTACGGGTTCGGAACTATTTATAGCGAGTAATATGGTGCCGTACTGCTCTCTGATGGGATAATCCCAAACTCTGAAAGCATGCAAACAAAGAGGATTAAATAGAGTGTTTTGTAAGATAAATAGTAAGTTGTTTAGAAATTTGTAAGTTCAGCAAAAATGCAAATAACTGATGGCATTCGATGTGGCGCAGAACTGGTAATGTAACTATATATTAGCCAGCTTGACCGCTAAACTGTAAAGTAATTAAATTAAGATAAGCAATATTTCCTAGATTTAACCTGTATTTCTGATAATCCTCAGTTACATTCATCGTCAATTCCTTCCACATGCGATATAGCGTGTCTTCAGCAAATTTCATATTTATAAAGTATTGATGTGTACTTGATCCTTCCACAACAGTGTAGTTTATGCGAGATTGACGCGCCAACTGCTGTAAAGACTGCACAGGTGTCTGCATGCGTTCCACGGTAAGAAAGGCAGCTAAGTTCGCCGTGAAAGTGGCCAGCATCAAAACCACAAATAGCCAATAACCTGCAACCATTATGCGACCAGATACCGCTTTAGGAGGTTCACCACCGCCTTGCGGCGTGAATGAAGTCAGAGCAAACCAGAAACTCTCACGAAGTGTGAATTCCCTGAAATACATAAATTATGATAAACAGCGTCTTTAGAATTTCATGTGACGATTATCATTCCTACCTGCAAGGGTATGGATATGCCTCACGATTATTTCTATAACTATATGGTGAATACTTATCTAGCAGCCAAATCAGTATGGCACTTCCCACCAGCGCTGCAATTATGCTGAACCACACTTCCACCCGTAGAACGGTCATGAATTTGAATAGCGATGTCTGTCGCACCGGCTTTCGCATAACTATAGAAATGCCTGTTTGCTCAAAGTACGGAGCTATATAATCAATAACTTCTTCACGTTCCGAGTACATTTTTAATGCAGCGACGGCAAAATCCGTCTCACCAATAGCCAAATCGCCGATAATGCCATCCCATTGTTCGGTTTCGGCATTGCGCCGTCCAAATTCACCCGAAGTAGGTGGTACGAGTATGTAACCGAAGTTTAGACGCTTCGACAAGGTTTTAATAAAATCAATGCAGAAACCCTCCCAAATCGGATTACCATAAGCGTCGAGTACTAGTTCATCGGTAACTGGATCGCGCTTCAAATAGTTCCAGGGTATGGCCTGTGGAAAAGGAATTCAGAATTAGCTGTAATTTCATATGTACATCTTAGCTCTTAATTAGGCGCATTGGGACAATCATATAACTACTTAATCACAAGGTCCTCAGTGTCTCCGAGAGTATAGACTCTTATATAAGCGAATTGTTGCAAGTGTTTGATAAAACATTCCTGGCTAATCGTAAGCCAATTTGCCTACGATGGGCCTAATTAAATGCTAAAGTTTTTTGTACATACCTCCACCGTGCCAATGCGAAAGAAACGTCTCGGTGGACTAAGCGTCTTATTAATTTTGCGTAAATCACCATTTTCCCAAATGGCTAAATCGGTTGCCGCTTCGTGCTCGCGCGAGTAAAGACTTATATTTATTGTTGGTGAGTAAGTAAGGCGTGGCACGAGATCGAGGTCCTCTTCCGGAAAGGTGGCATCGGTGGTCAAATGTAAAAATTCATTCAAAAGGAATTGATCCAATATGTTAAATCCCGTATGTGTATCTTCGTTGGGGCTCGTGTTGTTACATTGCATTACGAAAGATTGTAACCAATTAATATTTATTTGTTTAATTTCAATTAAGCTGCGTAGTATTTCCAAAATCATTGCGCGTTGGAACTAAACCATGAAATGTGAGGAAAGGTTCAAATAAATATTGAACTGTATTAAAAATGTATATTTCCTAACGAAAGCAGCTCTAAGGAGCCACCATTACTTACGGTAAATCCGTTAAGGCAGTAAGCATCTCTCATGCGCAGTGCGCGGCATAAAGTCTTCGGATTGATTGTAAATTTGGTCGCATAATTCACTGACTTCCTAAATTTGAAGACACGATCACGCGGATCCAAATACACGAAATGCCACTCGCGAGGTCGTTCGAAGAGTTTGCCCTCATATATCTTGAAAAATGAAAGTTTTCAAAAATCGAAACCGAATACATACATTTGCTGCTGTACCTTTTCAAAAATGCTGCTCATCGCCGTTCCACTCGCAAAGATTGCATAGCAGGAGGGTGTTGGTCGCAATTGCCGCATTCGTTTCACGAAATCGCGCTGATCGTATGCATTTAGCACCAAAGCGCGAAAATGATAACCTTCGATGATTTGTATTATAGCCTCTTCGGTATCCTAAACAATAACAAACAAATGTATGTTTTAAATTTTTTATGAAAACCATAAAATTTAATGCAATGCCCATACTCTGGCATTCTGGAAGATCAGGATACATTCGTGCCAGGATTTTTGCTCTATAAATTGTGAAAACATTTTTAAATATGGCGCCATGATGCGATCTACTCGCAAAAAAGGGATTTGATATGATTTCAGCAACTCCAATCCATCTCGCCATGGGTGATAAGTAAAATCGAGAACCACAGAGACACCATCGCTAGCGAGAATTTCACAAACTGCAAAAAATAAAGTGCTGTAGTTAAGTAATGTTGTCGAACAGAAATGAGGTTGAGAACATTTTTGGTCCAGATAAAAATGTATCATACACTGGGTTACTTGGAATAGTAGAAATAAATAACAGTAATTTGGTGGCACTTTTGGTGGTCCTTCTACAGCTTTGTTTGTTCAACTGTTCAAAGAAATGCCATGCCAGTTAATGTGGCTTCCTATATCTCTGCTATCGCGATGAACGGCCTAGCCATTCGCACTGGGAGCCGTGTCGTTGTTGTTGTAGCGGCTACAACAACTGCGCCCAGATCGGCTAGTCTCTCAGTCGTTGTCGTGAAGCTCAGCTAATGGGAGACTTAAGAAGCATGCAGCTTCTATAGGATCCGTCCATAGGGTCCGTCCATAGGGACAGAGGCGTCAGTTGAGTGGGGTTTTGTGTGCATGCGAAGATATGTTTCGAGTCGTGGGGTGTCTCTCCGCATGCCGGGCACTCATTGGGCACATCTGCATCTACTCTGCTTAGGTTCGAGTTCAACCTGCTGCAGTAGCCAGAGCGAAGTTTGCTTATTGTGGTCCGAGTCTTCCGAAGCATACGAAGCTCCGTCTCGTCCACGTCTGGTAGCTGTGTAACAAGAACGGCATTCACAGGCCTTTCGGTTGCTTTATGAAGCCTTGGCAAAGGCGCTCTGCAAGAAAGTATCTGTTCGGAACTATTTCCTGATATTGTGGAAATGGGTTTCGAAAATATGGAATTTTTTATATTATTGTACACCCTTGAAGGACCGGACTAGATTTTGACATATCCTATCAATATCAATACAGCATACTAGCTAGAGCACAATGTTTATTTTTTTCCTTTATTACAAGGTCGAAATTTTTAGAAGAGTGGCTTAAGTTCGATAAATGTGATAGAAATATTAACCTCTATAGGTTTCCTAAGCTACACGATGTTACTAAAGCTACTGAACTAGTTATGAAGAAAAAATTGTTCTATAACTCGTCGAAAATCGCTAGTTGTTTTAACGAAATCGGTTTAACAAATGTATAAATTTCTTAGAAATATACTTATAAGGAAAAGTGTTCCAGGGAATCGTATGCTCCCGTGGGGTACGAGTATCGAGCAATCCTGACTTTTATATCCTCCTATTTTAAAGTCTTTGGAAAATCATTTGAAGGACTTTGAATTGGGACACTAACATATCGTCGCTTGCAATACCACGTATGAGGTGGCAAATTTATTTTGGTTACCCTGTCTTATTGCTTCCCTACTTCACAAAATCCAATAGTATACATACATACATTTCGCACACCGTCTTCAAAAGAGGGACAACTAAAAAAATAATTTGCTAGATTTTTTTGCATAAATCAATTCGTAGGATTTTTCTGAAATTAATGCAAATATTTTTTGCTTCGTGAATATATTCTCTAACTAGAAAACTAATAACTAAGCACTTATACTATTTCGCCGATCTAATTTTTGAGTTCTATGAATTATGAATTGGAAAATCTACCACATCTTACTCAAATCTACCAAATTTTTTTGTCGATTCTACCACACAAAAATAAAAAAGAGTTTGCACACTGCTTACAAATAAAATAATGGCAGGAATTTCGAAATTTCAACCGTGTTTGTGTGAAATATTTTATTTTTATCAGTACTTATTTTTCTTTTAACCAATCTATGTTGAAATAAAAGTGAAAATAAAAAAATATTTTGTCAGATAAAACCGATGGTATATCGGATATCAGCACCCTAAGTGTACTTTAAAAATATCCAAAAATAATTGTGTCCACCTAGCTTGTTCTGCAGGGCGCACTGTGCATCGATGTAGGTAAACAACTAACTTCCCTTATTTACTTATGGATTAAAACCGGTGGCTGCTTAAATTATATTGTCGTTGCCCCTAATTGTATTTTATCTGGGAGATTTTGTAGGCTATTCTTTGGCAGACGGGGGTCCTTTAGGTGTCAAAGTTTCAAGCTGTTGTAATTTAATTCTATTTCGCTTTATTTTATCTTATTTTTGTTGTTTATATATATATATTTTTTAATTTTGTAAAAATTTCTTAGCCGTTAAATTTGTAAAGCTTTTTTTTCTATTTGTATACCTACATCTTTCCATATTCTCCTCGTTCTTTTTCTTTTCATTTTCAATAATAACAATTGAGTACTGAATTTTAGTTTCTAAACGCAAATCAGCAATTTCTTTCACTGCATCTATAATATCCGCATCAATTCCGCTTTGCAGGGGATCAATCCAAAATGCTAGAGAAAAGAAAATAAGTAGGATTTATCGATATTTTCCTTTCCTTGGAATATTCGCTGTTTGTACCAATTTTCAATTCATTTGCTACAACAAAGCTGAAAAGTGTTAAAATTGCAAGATTTTGCATAAGCCACATCGCGTCGAATTTGGAAAAACATCCATACACTGCGCGCCTTAGGAAAGTACTGTTACGAATGGATTTTTAGAACTGTGTCATAAGTAATTTTAAAGAAATTGAAGCATCAAAATTGCAACGGGTGACAAGTCAAGGCTAACATTTAAATTGCATAATAGTTTTAAGTAATTTGCAGTGATTTGCGCGCTTACAAACAGGTGACACTTTTAAATTATTAAAGCTCCTGCGGCACAAGTGCCTGCAAGTAAGAATAATGGTGGTTAGAGTGTTTCAAGAACAAAATTATAAAATGCCTGCACTTGGCATACAAACGATACTTGTTTTCTATTTTTATCTATAATTCCAAATGTGGCTAATCGATTATTGTCGACTTAAATTGCTACAACGATTGTCAACGAATACATATTTACTTTCCTTCCTTGTTGGACAGAAGTTAGGATAAGGCTTTGATTATTCAAACGAGTACAGCACTTAAACCATCATAAAAAATATGTGAATTGAAAGATATTCACTCAGGATTCTTCTAGCCAACTATCTGTGAGTTTTTCATATGGAGTGTAATGTACCCACATTTCTTGCTTTTTCATCCTTAAATTTCCAAGAAATTCCGTTTTCCGTTCTATCCAAGACTATTATCTGTCGTACTTATACGCCGAGTGGTTAGAGTTACGTTCTTCGATTCATAGTACGAGCAACATCCCAAAAAATGTCTTGCCTAATAGCAGCACTTCTTCTACCATAAAAACACTGCCTATAAAAGTAATTTATTTGCCTTCCGGAGTTGGGTTAAAACTGCAGGTCTCTCCATTTGTTTAATAACATCAATACGAAAACCATAAATTGAAGGAGATTAAATGCCAAACAATTAACAAAAGCGTAAGTGTCAAATATTTTATTTTTTTTTAAGTAGAGTGTCCTCACTATGCCCGAAAAGACTGTCACAGTTTATCTTTGCCTTATCGTTAAATAGATTCTGCAGTGCTTTCCTCGTTGAGCCATTAGAAAAATTGGGACATATACAATGATAATAATAATAGATTGGCGCTTACACATATGTTAGTGTTTGGCCGAGCTTCTCCTCCGACTTGTGGCGTGCGCCTTGATGTTGTCACACAAAGCGGAGGGACCTACATTTTTACGCCGACGCCAACCCAGGATTGTTCAATCGCCTAGGCCCTGGGTCATCCTCTCTCTCAACATAGTTGAAGATGCTTTGTAGGACAATTGAAGACAGTACTTAGGCAAAATAGCTTGAAGGATTTTGTTTATTCTGGTCTTAAAAAAAAAAACTACCTTTCCAACTTCCATGGTGAAAAGCTCTTTTGAAAAGCGCTTTTTTATCATTTTTCTCCATCTCATCCAACAGACGCAATGGCCGAGTGAGCAAAGCCNTCGAGATTTCCGACGTTCGAGGCTCGGGCAGCGGATTTTTTTAATATATATCCCTTTTTTGTTTTAAAAAGAAAAATATAGGTACATCTTTTTTAATTTCATGTAGTTTTTAGATACTTATTTTATTTTTATATTTTGATTTACTTTTCCTTTTTTATTTAATGTTTAGGTTTTATTGATTTAAATTTTTTTTTTTAATTTTTTTAATTTTTTTTCTTTTTATAATTTTTTTATACTTTATTATTTTTTTTAAATTTTTATATTATATTAAAAAAAAAATAAATTTTTTAAATTTCATTCAACAATATTTATTGTTATCGAGCCTAAGGCCGTTTGTACTGAAAAAATGTTGGGAAAAAACCACAATAATTTACATAAGGTAGAAGTTATAGCTGCTATTTTGGAAAGCGCAACATCTCCTCATCGAGTTCA
>NW_016175264.1:0-10177 GCF_001687245.7 Rhagoletis zephyria
GTTCAGTTATTGTAGTAACTATAGTTGAAAAAAATCCTTGCAACTTGTAGTGAATTTTGGTAAAATTGTTGGTAGTGAGTACCGCCTTGAGATGACAACAGTAAAATAATTTTCTTCTCTTCTACTACATAGCAAAGCAAACAGATGACGAAGCTCTGCTATTAAAACGAGATTATTAATGGAAACTGAAAAATAGAGAGAAGAAAATAAATGCATGGCTTGGCTTTTGTTGCATAAATAAATAAAATCTGAAGGCTTTGAGCATCCTTTAATATAGTACTTATATACATATGTACATACATACATATTTCTACGTTGCTGTACATTTATAAATTCATATACGAGTATGGGCGTGTACACGTGCTTTAATATTCTTCATTAATCGCTTGAGGTTACTCGAAGATTGGCTATTCTAATGAAAACTATGCCCACTCAAATTTTTCATGTTCTTTCATATGCACATAATACCATTGTTGATATTTATTTTGCTTTGGCAACTTGCGGGACTTGTGCTAGAGCACTTTTGCTTTTCTTGTCATGTTTGTGAGCCAATTATGTCTCATTTTGATCTATAAACTTTTCAATTTCAATTAAGTTCAGATGTACATGTGCATGTACACTGCTGGAAAAAAGTATTGGCACAGCTAATTTTTCACAATATATGCAACAATTTTTATTCTAATATTTTTCCCTAAATTTTTTATGAAAATATGGTTCATTCTACAACAAAAAAAAAACATAAAAATATAATTTCTAAACTCGTGAAAATTCAATAAATTTTCATGCAAATTTTGAACTTTTTAATTAGTTTTTTTTTTTTAGGAATTCTTGGCTATGGCAGTTTTGTAGCACATTAATTTTAGTACAAAAAAATGTAAGTTGTTAGTCACAAATCGCGTTGTTTTTTTAAATTTTTTTTTTTTGTTGAAAGGGCTTTCTATTTTTTCCATATTTTTCCATTACGAACATTTTTTTGTATGGAAGAAACTGCGTGCAAAAATTGCCAAAAATCAACGGTAAATCCTACCTACTTTAAACTTGCACTTTATTAAAATAAAATTTATTGGGCTACAAATCAGCATACACAAAAAAAATTATAAAATATCTGATTAAAAAGTTGAAAATTTGCATGACAATTTATTGTATTTTCCCGAGTTTTGCACAAAGTTTAGAAACAATATTTTTATGTTGTTTTGTGGTAGTACGAACCATATTTTTATAAAAAATAAAATAGCGGAAAATTTTTTATTAAAATTGTTGCATAACATATTTAGGGGAATCACAAGACATGTTTACTTCGCAAAATCTTAAGCTTAAAATTTTTTTTTAATGTAAAAAAACGGTTTTAAAAAATGGAAAATAACGCTTTTAGAGGATTTCTAACTACACCGAAATGTTTTAAATCTGATAAAAATATATATATGTATATATAATTAGCCCCCCTAAAACCATTTTAGCCGTTATTTTACATAAAAATATGTTAAGCTTAAGATTTTACGACGGTTAAGACGTCTTGTGAATCCCCTTACTGTAAAAAATTCTTTGTGCCAATACTTTTTGCCGGCAGTGTATATATTTTTCATATTATGAACAAATAAGTTTTGCTCATTTATTTACACACACATATGTAAGTACATATTGCCAGAGCGTTTCCACCCTCCTGACGCCTATAGATATACCGACAAAAATATTGTAGTTATTGCTTATGTGTGTAAGTATTTGCATATTTTGATTAACATTAAAGTATTTTCGTACTTTTTTATTTGTCTGTACAGTCTTAATAGCTAAAAGTTCGGGAGCCAAACTACATTTCGATGGCTTAATATAGAAAAGGCGTATCTACACTTTTCGTTACTTTTCAGGAGAAGGAAAAAACTGAATAAAACCTTAAAAACTTAAGATGCAAAAAACATTTCTATTGCAATTTTTATTCAAAACAGGTAACAAATTCAATTCTGGTAAAATTTTGTTATTATTTTTAATTTCTTTGAAGTTATTTGAGATAGGGCTTTTTGTTATTACTTTTCTTGAAAATAAATTTAAGTTAGGGCTTTTTGTTGTAAGTTAAAATTAGGACAAACTAATATAATAATTCATGTTTGAAGTAAAATAAATAAATAATTAAAACTAAAATACATATTTCAAGGCAGATGTTATTATACTGAAAACAAATTAGGTTTTATAAGGTAAATTATCATAAAAATGGTGGCAATCTGCTGGAAGAAATTTTTTTAGATCTTGCAAATGGTCCCACTTTTTTTTAGATATGGCTATTTTCTCTTTATAAAGACAATCGGGGGACACATTTTCAATCGGAAACTTCGATCTCTGTGGGAGTAACTGATATTCATCTGTTACATTTGTTTTAAAATAAATTGATCCTGACGAGTCATACGCCAAGGCTCGAAGCATGCTTACTGTATGATCTCCAATGCCCCTGCCTGTAATTTAAGAAAAGCTTAAGTATATATATCTAAAGAGTTGTTTCAGTGTGCAATATTCACCTGGTCGTATTGATGTGTATATCTTTGAAATATTTTCGAAATTTAAAAAATAATCATAACGCAAATGGTGCGCTTGTAGAGGTGCTGGAACTTTTCTAGCTTCCTTAATGAGTTGAACAAATTGAGACGGCAAGTTTATTTGTTTTTTATTTATTTTTCTCTCTATAAGGGAATGCGTTGCATCACATTCCATTTGCGTATGACCACTTATTAAAAACTTCTGTTCAATTGTTATTTCGGTTTCCTTTGAAAAATTGAACAAGGCGTTAGACAAAACAGTATTACGATTTTGGTGAAAGCAACCATCCGAGTAAATAATAATGTGATGGGTTTCAGGCGATCGAGCATGGAAATTCCTTAAGTGCTTAATAATACATGTAGCAAAAACGGAAGAGACTAAATTTCCATCTGTTTCGTCCCACACATAATTATCTGATTCATGCGTTACAATATTATAGACAGTAAAGTTATGTAGTTGAAGCTTCATTTTATAATATGCAGCACTCGCGTTTAGTTGAGGCACTAATTTAACTGCCTGTACATCCATACAGAATACTGCACATAGTCCGGATTCAGCATTTTTGATATCGTTTTGCTTTTCTACACGCATTTTTTCGATTTCTTCTCTATGTTTTTCGTATTGCTCATCGGAAACATTATTAGCTTTATGTGATACGCATAAATTGCACTGATCTTTTCTTGGCTTAAAAATAGAATAATTTAATTCCTTTATTAATTGCGTAAATATTGGGTACGACAATTTTAGGCCTCCATTTTCTTTTTCGGATTCACACTCGTTGACATAAAGCTTGTAAATCTCCTGATATGAGGAAAAATCCGATTCGAAGTAAAACTTTTTGCTATCTTTTCGACAATAATGTGACTCCATTTTTGGCAACCCCTCTAGCCATTTTTTTAGAAAGTCGCGTCGGTTTTTGTTGCGCTGACCTATAACTGATGATCGCTTAGCATTTTTGCGCAAAATTAAAGCTATATCGGGACTGCATTGAGTACCGTGTTTACCGCCACTGCTAATCCAATTTCGAACCATCTTTTCCTTTACTCCTAGTGTTGAATAAAACATTTCACGGCACACTTGTAATCGCTTTGAATTATGACTCAAGAAATATGATATGGACTGATTCCGTCTCGAATTTTCAGAGGTTTTCCTTTTTGTTTCAGAAAAGTTTGTAAGACCTGCAACATACTGCCCCTTTTGCTCCCAGGACATCTCCCAAAACAAACTAAAAATTTCTTTTCGCGTGGACTCATTAAACGTCGAACACTTTCTCACCGCACTTTTTACACAAAATCGTGATGAACATGGCTCTCCTAATTGCCTAGAAGGTTTTTGACAAAGTTCTTTTTTTGATATACCCAAATATTCCACGCCTTCCATTCTTTTTTTTTTATTTACATTTTGTTTCCATTCGGATTTGTTAGCAGTATTTTTCCTTTTTGGAACACCATCTGAATNTAGCAGTATTTTTCCTTTTTGGAACACCATCTGAATCATAATTTTCTTTTGCACAATTCATGATATTAAAACTTTCAATAAAAAAACTGTTTCCAACACAAAAACGTTAATTGAACTGACACAAAAAACAAAAACGCACCGACGAACGCAACGTAGCACAGAAAATATTCTTGTGCTAGACAAACTCGGGGAAATCCCTTTTTCTTTTAAAGTAAATACAAAAGCAAAACAATAAGAATAGACACACAATCAAAGCAACAAAAAAATTCGCCAAGCAAAAACCAATTTCTGTTGTGGCTTTGATTGTGTGTCTATTTTAAATTCGACTTTAAATGACTTAGGGCTTTTTTCTTTAAAAAAAAACTTCGAATGAGTTAGGGCTTTTTTTTATATGACTATAAATCGTTATTTGCGATCATAGCCCACTAATTTTTTAAGGGGAGGTGTATTTGACAGTGGTCTACCAGAATACATTAAAAACGCGATTTCGAAAAAAATGTAGATACGCCTTTTCTATATTAAGCCAACGATTTACGAACTTTTGTAATTATAGAAACTGAAAACTCCATAAAAGTTATTAAACAAAACAATACGCAAGTACATGCATACATACATACATATGTATGTAATAGGATAACAAAGTTTTCTCATGTCACAATAGAAAATACAGTGGAACCTCGATATATCGTAGCTATATTTACAGAGGTCAGTTTAATGTTTGCACAGACAAGTGTAATACGCGAAATTGTCACCGCTCTTCATCAGTTTTCTGGGTTACCTCAGAGCCGAGTAAATTTAGCTTTGATTCTTCACTAGAAATATGTATATACACACTATACATTAACCGAAAAGCTAAGAAATTTTTTTTGGGTATTTGGGTGGTTTTTTGTGGGACATATAAAAAATTGTTAATATTAAAAAATGGTTAAATAAAAAATTTGGTGTTATTACTGGAAGTCTCCTGAAGAGAGACAGAGTCATCCGATCAAAAAATATTGATATAAAATACATGGAAAACTTTATGCGCCTTGAGTCAGTTCTAAATATAATTTATTTTTAACAAAAAATTGCGGACATTTTTCCATTTAAAAAATTCTAGGAAGTGAGAGCTTAACATTTGGTCATATAAATAAAAACTGCGCAATTGCTCTTTCTTAAAATTTCAAACCTTTTACTTCAATTTTATTCGAATAAATCGAGTAAAAGGACTGAAATTTTAAGAAAAAGCAGTTGCTTATTTTTATGCATACGGCCCATTTAAAATTTTTTACCGCTTGCATTTTTGCACCCCCCTAATGCATAGTCACCATAGGAAAAGTCCAATCAATTAGGCCACGAACCCCTACCCCATTCACCAGATTTAGCTCCTAGCGACTATTTCCTGCTACCAAACCCAAAGAAATAACTGAGTGGTATGATATTTTGGTCGAATGAATAAAACGCACTGAAACAAACGCTTATTTTGAGGACCTTGAAAAATCCATTATTTTGAAGGTATAAAAAAATTGGAAAAATGCTGGAGCAAATGTATCGAACTGAAAGGAGTTGGGGTATTAAACGCTTTTTCCCGAAATATATATGTTTTATTCAAAAAGTTACTGACTTTCCTAAATACCCCCGAAGTTAGCGATTTTTTCAAAGCTTCTAGGGGTGCTGCAAATGTTTTTAAAATTTACGACAACTTCTTTGAAATTTATCGAATATTTTTGGGGTCCTCATTCCTTTCTTTTCCGGAAAGTATTTTTGTCCAACCGCCCTTCTCTCTACCCGCTCATTGCAAGACAACTTCACTTCGAAGCAAAATGTCTTCCAGTGCAGACCTATAGCACCTACACATGTGGGATAAGGATTTATTTTAAGTTAGTTGTTCTAAAAACTATCGATTATATCGATTACTTTTGTATATTTTAGTTCATTGCATAATTTTTAAATTTTTTTATTTTCTTACTTTTTACTTGTAATGTTAAAGTGCTTCCTATATGGTAAGATTTACTATTTTAAGTGGTCATCTTTTGAATGAAAACTTTTCCTTTATTGCGCTTTTGTCATGCAGTTTTAAAGTGTTTTTGTTTTTTCTTTTTTCCTTCTCAATACAGTAGCAATTTTCCTCTACCAGCCAATAAACAAACAACAATTCATTTTGGCCATTAAGTTAAACAAAAATCTTACTGTATGTGTGTTTGTATTAAACGGACGTCACTCAAAGTTAAACTTGAAATTATATTCCCCATGGCCTTGAGACACAGCCAGACATGCAAAATTATTTGTTTACAGAAATAAATCAAAGAAATATTTCACTTTTTGTCGGATGTCTGTCAAGCTATGTTGACTTAAATTTAGAACTTTCGTTTTCAAGCAAACGTGTACATGTATTTAATGCAAGGGTGTATGTACATTAAAAATTGATACAAAAAAAAATATCGAAATTGCAAAAAATCACCTAAAAAAAATTTTCTAATAGTGGTCGCGCCATAGCTTCCGGTGGCGAAGCTCCGAAATAAAATGCTGCATGCAGTCATGAAAATGCTCATCAAAAAGCAATTCACCGCTGAAAAGCGATAAAAGAAGTGAATCCCCTATTTTTTATTATAAATCACTTCTCGGGAAGAATAACTTGTCGCCCAAAACAAGTTGATTCATATTTGCTTTAGTTTTTTTGGCAAAATTTTTCACGCGATGCAATTTATCAGTCCAAAAGTTAAATCTACCCTTAAAAAATGTTCTTCCTTTCAAGCCAAACTACAAAAATGCTAAAACACCGCAAATGCAGCTTTCACATTTGTAAGAAGTTTTTCTCTTCCAAAAGTGTTTTGATCAGTCCGAGCCCGAAAGCCTTCTGCACCTCCTCTGCCTCCTAAGTATACCACTAAGCACTTTCATGCATTTAACCTATAATGTCTCTACTCGTAATCAATCCTGTCAATGCATTTAATTTATGCCACACAATCTGTTCGAGACATTGTTGCATCGCATTCACCTCGGTTTGCCAATTTCCATGCTTGAATCGACCCTGGGCGGATATGCAAACAACACGTGCTTGTGGCCGTAAGCGTGCTTAGCGTTTGTTATCTACATATGTATGCGTGTTGTTGTCATAACACATACATAGTGTGCTAGACTTTACCTGTGATAACGCATTTTCGGCTATGTGTTTCCTCGCAGGCAGTTACAAGAATACAACACAATAACAGGGGGGCGTTGTACAGCAGAAATTTGAAAGCAATATTTCCTTCTTCATCTGCATGTTCCATCGATAAATTTACTTTTCGCGTGCACAAATTTTCGCTTCTCTTATACATATCTAATAGCATCAACATTTTGCGTGTCTATGTATATCATTTAGTGTGGGTGAAATGGAGCATGTGCAGCTCCAAAACTTGATTATCGTATTTTTAGTTAAATGCATGGCACTGACGGCCCGATAATTAGAAACATGACTGCTTTACAAGTTTTGACAATTTATATTTTCTTTGTCAATTTTAATTTATTTAAAAAGAAAAAAAAAGTCCGCCTAGGCCACACTAGAGAAGTAGAACTTATGTTACATAACTAGTTTGTCTCATAACCAATATACATACATATGTATGTACATACATACAGATGCGTGCAACTAATTAGCATCGATATTCAAAACGATATTGCTTGCAAATTATGTTTATTTATTTATTTTTAATAATTTTCATTTAAAATATAATTCAATCTTTAACAGAAACCACAATAATAAAAGTTGCAAAGCTTGCAAAAATTGCAAAAAAATTAATCAAACTTAAAAAAATCGTCATCAAAATTTCAAAATTTCTAATTAGAATATATAGAAAATGTTGGGGTATGCAGTTTTGTAGCCCATTCAATTTTAGTATAATAAAGTGGAAGTTTCAAGTCGCTAAAAATTACCGTTGATTTTTTTAGAATTTTTTTTGTCGAGGGTGTTGCGGATTTTTTTCCATGTAAAAAAAAATTTTGATCATGTGTTATATGGAAGAAAATGCGCAACACCCTCCACAAAAAAAATTCTAAAAAATCAACGGTAATGTTTAGCGACTTGAAACTTGCACTTTCTAAATAGTCTAATTAAAAATTTTGAACTTTCGATGACAATTTTTTGAAGTTTGATTAATTTTTTTGCTATTTGTGCAAGCTTTGCAACTTTTGTTATTGTGGTTTCTGATATAGATTGAATTACATTTTAAATGAAAATTATTAAAAATAAATAAATAAACATAATTTGCAAGCAATATCGTTTTGAATTTCGTTGCTAATTAGTTGCACGCATCTGTATGTACATATGCAGCTGCTTAAGGTTTTTTACGTCTTTTTTCTATGTAGATTCTTTTCTTTTATTTTTATTTTTAATGCGATAAAAATATCGACAACGAAATCCATGAAAATATCGATAGCAAAATCTATACAAATATCGATAACAAAGTCTACAGAAAATCTCGATAACAAAATCTATACAAATATCGATAACAAAGTCGACAGAAAATATCGATAACAACACCGATAAAAAATATTGATATCAAAATCGATTTAAAATATCGATAACAAAATCAATAAAAAATATCCATAGCAAAATCAACAAAAATATCGATAACAATGTCGATAAAAAACATCGATAACAAAATCGACAAAAACATCGATTACAAAATCGATAAAAGTATCGCCATCTAACAAAAAAATATAACATTTTATCAACAACAGAATTAGAATTATCAATTATTATATGGATAAGTCCCGAGAATCCCGAAATAGTTCCCAGGTTGAGTCTCTGTGTATTTCTACCTTTGCATTTATCATTTTCTTCATCTATGTATGTACGTATGAATGTACTCACCTTTACTTTCATTCTTGTATTGGTCTTTATCTAAGTCTTATTCTATAACCTTTTTTCTTTAATTAATACTACATATTTGCATACATTTAAGAAGCGCTTGTTTCCGTCCCAATCATTTCCGTGTGCAATTTTCGTTGAATTTGCCAATTTACCCCAACCAACTAACCGCCGCTAAAGAAGTTTCACTTCAATATATGTAGGTAATACTTAGCAAGGCGTTATAAAACGAGTGTTTACAAAAATGTAAATTTGATTGCGGACACCGGTAGAATACCCATCCCGGGAATAAAGGTAAAAAAATGATGATTTTATTGTCGATTTCCGCGAACATCCCTTTCATAACAACATTTGTTTCGCGACTTTGTTTTAGAATCGAGGAAGCTTGTGGAAATGGGCGTGGCAATTTTAGGACCAAAGTTAAATTAAAAAAAATAGATTATTTTATTCTTATTTTTTGGTATTTTATGGACTTACATATTCTACATTTAACAATTTTATTGAGCTTGAGGCCGTTTCTAATGAAAAAATGTTGTGGGTGTTATTTATTTATATTTTCCATTCCAAATTTTTCTTATTTTTTTATAAAAAATAGTTAATTCAACAGCAAAAACCACACGAATTAGAGGAAAAATTCTCAAAAATTAACGGTAATTTTTAGCGACTTCAAACTTGCACATTATTACGGTGAAATATGTATAATGGGCTACAAAACTGCATACTCAAAATTTAATCTAAGAAATCGAATTGAAAAATTGATAATTTCTATGAAAATATCCTGCATTTTCCCGAGTCAATAATAAAAAACAATACAAAAAATGTTAGTATGTAAAATATAAATAAATAAAATCGTCAAAATATTAGTATAGCTTAGTAAATCTTAGAGTACTTTGGAAATATTTTTCTCCCTCCTCACGATTTCCAATGGTATGACAATTAGTGACACTTATGTACATTTATACTAAAAGTACATACATAGGTTCTTACATATATGTACATATAAAATATGTAAGTCCTAATCTGCTTTCCATTTGCCCCACCCTGAACGACATTTAATTTTCGTCTACAAAACTCCGCCACGTGGAGCATCAATTAATTAGAAAGCACAACGGAATTACACAAAAATCGAAACGCACTTGCATGCTGGCCATAAATTATACCATTTGCTATATATATGTACATATGTATGTATATCCATTTAAAGCTGATGCTGTTGCTACTACTACTGCCAATAACATTCCGATGGAGTAGAAAAGAATAGCGAAAGCCAAAGTACATTAAATCATTTGGCATTTAAGTATGTATGTATATATGTATGTAAATATATTTACTGCCGCTGCTGTACATCTACTCGTTTAAGGGTCA
>NW_016175267.1:0-10177 GCF_001687245.7 Rhagoletis zephyria
ACTAATGCATGAAAATCCTAACCTCAAAAAAATCACCCGTTACAAGGTTTATATGTATATAAGAGGTTGCGCAATGCGCAGGTCCGTTATTCTTCTCGCAAAGTTTGGGTGACAACAACAGCGAAAACAAGAGGCAGCGTAAAAAACATAAAATTTAAGTGAAGAGAAGCGATTTCAAGCGAATTGCAATCGATAGCTTATTCAAAAATATATTGAAAGTTAGTGTTAACCAAGTTTTTACTCATGCCTTTATGTCAAAAAAGCCACAAAACCTGATTTTGCGCAGCGACCAATTTTTGCGAAATTTTCACTTAAACTCGCTATATCTCAGACCGATTGATTTGAAATTTGTACACAATAAACCAGATACTATTCTAAAGAAGATGAGTTTAACTATACTTCTTAGTACTTATTAAAAACAAAATCGCGGATATTTTAACTTTTTTATAAAAATTAAGGGGGTGGTTTTTAAAAATGCAAAATTTGTGTTATGAACTTTAAAATTTTTGTTTTGTTTTAATGCATTATTATAGACAAATATATACGAAAACTTTTGGGAAAGTTTCATGTTTAGACAACAAATAGTTCTAAAGTTATAGCAATATTATGGTGACACCCACGAGCGGGCGCTCGCCTCTAGATAGCGAATATTTTTACCTAGCACTTGCACAAATTATTTAAGAAGTAATATTAAGTGAAATGTTGAAATTCATAAATTTACCAGTGTTATATAACGTATTAAAGTTCATGGCGGCTGGAGCCTTTGAAGAGCTGAGCCATATAGCGGGCATAAAGATAAGGCTATTGGTCAAATTTCGCAACTCCACTGTCCACCGGCAGCCACTTCAACTGAACCGAAACCTAAATAACAATTGTTATTTTACCATCCTCTATTGTTATACTTACCATCCTCTATTTAATTTGAGTTAAGAATGCATTAGTTACTAAGGCTCTACAAGTAAATTGTTTGCAACAAACATTTTTCATACCACACATATTCTTCAAAAGTGGTTTAACTCAAATTTCCTACTACGCCTATTAGTTAGAAAATTAAAGAACTGTCTGTAAACGTGTACCAAGTGAGTCTTAACTGTTTTTTACAGAAAGTTAGTACAAAATATTACTTCAGCCTAGGCTGGACATAATCATAAATTTAGAGCTAATACATTTTTGACGAACGCGTGCGATATGTACATTAGGGTGATTCGCCACCATGTTTTTTATTCAAAGTCTCCCGTGAAATATTTTAGGAACAGTGAAAGGCGACTGTCAAAAGCGCGAATTAAACAACAATCGAAAACAAAATTATAAATTCTGAAATTTCATAACTCGTATTTAATGATGTTTTCGGTTCGTTCGAAAAATGTTGCCTTTCCACGGTGCAAAATATACTTGATTTTATACTCAATCTTGTCGTTTTAAGCAACGAGCTGATTTTCAGNCATTTTTTGGTAGAAACGAAACCACCATATATTCAACAAAGTTTCATTAAAATCGCATTTTTATTGAGAACGCCTGGAAAATTTTTAGGTATGATTTTCAGAATTTTGTTTTTTTTACGGTATTGTGCAAAAATTTTCGACTTTGTCCTTGAATAACTTTTGGGGGAGTGCTTTTATGGATGTCATAGGATACAGCCAGAAATTTTCTTCAAAAATATACCATATCGTTCATGTCGATACGTTGACTTAAAAACGAGTTATGAAATTTCAAAATTAAATCATTCTTTTTTTCCTGTATTATTTATATGGAAAGTAGAAATTGCGCAAAACTGCGCTTTCCGGCATCATTTTCACTGAACAGAAAATATTTCATTGGCCGATTTAAACAAACAAAAACTATAGTAAATTTTTTTAACCAGTCTAATGTATATTGAAGAAGTAAATCACTCTACTGCTTATTTATGTATTAAATATACATATTTCTATTGTAATTTTTATTAACTAAGCTCACAATCAGCTCATTGATGCCGAACGCTATTGGCTTTTTGCTTTTATTGCATTTCAATCAACTAACATCTATGGCAACAAGATCAAACGTAATAAATACTTATCTTAATAAATTATCTATTGCAAAAATGCGGATACACCTCGACAGGTACACTAAGCGTCTACTTAGTCTATTCGATATTAAATTAATGGATAGGGCATGCAGCAGGTGTACGAGCGTATGTGTGTGTGCGAGTGCACTGTGGCATATCGGTTCCGTTGCTTTTAGTATGTTTCGATTTCATTCGCAAAGCCAACAAAACATGCAAAAACAAACAAAAAATGTAAACAAACACAAAGCAGTGAGAAAAAATAAAGAACCAGAAAACAATGATTCCAGCCAAAAACCGGGCCGAGTAGATAACGTTTTTTGATGTTGGTTTTTATGCTCGGTATGCGCTGACTGGAAGTCGCTGTTGGAGCAGCTTGTTTCGCCTGAGAAACAACCGCCAGCATATGGTTGGTTGGCATACAAGTGACCTTTAATGGTCCAGTGATTTCAATGTGGCGACACGTCTCGCTAGCCAGCCACAACCACTCCTGCTACATAGCAGTAAAATCTTAGACGCTTATGCATATGTATGTATGTATGTACATTAGGGCGCGCCAATTTCTATGGGAGATTTTTTCGGCTATGCAAATGAAGCACAGAAGGATTCTTTGTGTAATTCTAAGCAAATTTTCTGAAGAAGAAAAATATGGGTCTGAAATTAATTTGTAGTTTGCCAAATTGCGAAAATAAGTTTCTTAGCATTTTTCTGTAGTGTCGTAAAGGAGTGCTTAAATTTTGTGTATGAACATGCTATAAGCAGTGTTGCCAGAAAATTTTTGGTAAACATATTCCAAGCGATGATCAAATATTCAAAAAACCATAAAAAGCTAACTGAAACTGAAAAAAAAAATCTTCTTTCTCTAGAAATATCTTTATTGAAGATTTCATAACAAAAAAAAACTTAAATTTTATTTCATTATAATTTTATTAATTATATAAAACGATGAAACATTTTATTTAAAAAAATAATAACAAGAGTAATGAATTCATAACGTGAATTTTAACAGGCAAAATGAAGTCAAAAACATATCCATAAAAATCAATGTTAATATCTACCGGTCCTGCAAGATAAATTGATGGCAAAAACGAAAAGTTTTTTCCACAACCAGTGCCAACTACCAAAAACCAGTGTATACAGTGGGCACAGTTCAATGTTTCAGCTTTCCTACTTTCGCATGTGAAGCAGTAAATGGACGAAAAAAGGAAAAGTGTCGCCAAATCTCAAAAAAAAAATCTTCAAGTGCTGCCAAATATCTTCTCTGTAAAGATTTTTTATATGCAGTTTTATTTTCTTGTAATTTTCTTCACGTGAAGATTTTTTTGATTATTTATGAAAAATACCTTTATTTTGAAGATAAATCTACACTTCTGGCAACACTTGCTATAAGGGGCCTTTTGGTATGAGGAATCCATTTTTGCACTTATCTTTTTCTTAAAACTTCCAACAGAGGACGCAACAGTGAAAATTTTCACATTTACTTCGGAAGCTATTTTCGCAATTTGGCAAACTCCAAATTGATTGTAGACCCATGGTTTCTTCGGCAAATTCGCTTAGACTTGCACGTACAATCCTCCTATATAATACGCCNAGTTTGTGTAGTATTTCTTGGTTTGCTGTTTTTTAATTTGTATTTTTGTGGGCATTGTTTTCCACTGGGCATGAAAGCAGCACAGCATCACTAGCAACAGCAACAGCAACATCAACAAAAGATTACATTGTTGACCAACAGGTTGCGCTTGCAACGCATACGAATGAGAATATCTATTTCTTAATAATCCACAAACTGTATTTATGTGCATTATATGTATGTAGGTATGTATGTAAGTCTAAAACTTAGCTATGTTACGTAACAGCTTTAACTAAACGCAAAATCGCTCATGCGCAACGTTGGTACTATGTATACAATAACACCAGAAATAATAGCAAAGTTAGAAAATATTTAGCTAAACATTCATACATACATATACACTGATACATACTAACATTTATATATGTATGTATTAACAATGCAACATCCAGCAAGCGTTGCAGTCAGTGCATACTGCATAGCTGGATATTTAGCGTACATAGTACTGCTGCATCGAAAACTCTGCCTGCCAATTCTGCCTCGCCTTGCTCCAACGAAATCCCCTAACAACAGCGCTTAAGTTGGCTAAAAAGCTGCTGGTGGAACTGTGGGTCTCAGCTGACAGCTAAGCTGTCTATTTGGCATACATTAGAGCAATAAGCTGTTAGCTGCTTACACGAATGTACCTACATAGATATGTATACGTATGTATGTATGTATATGCAGTAGAAATGTATGTTAGCATTTTGGAACGACTCAGGTTGCACCTCCAGCAGGCATTAAGCATGACTAAGCCTCAGGAGGCAGGTACATATTTTTCTCAGAAAATCAAAATGTAAACAAAAAATGAAAAATAAAATAATAAATATATACATACAAAAAACCGTTGACAGATTATGTATGTATGTATGTATGTGTGTTCAATACATACAGTTATTAATATTTAAGTAGTGTTTGTGATTTTATATTTAGCATAAACTTTTAACATTTTGCACTTTTTCTTGGCTATGTTGACCAAATCTTTAATTTTTATATTTTTTTTTTGTTACGTGGTTTATCATTAAAAATTATTTACTAAGAGCAGGACTTGGAACTTTCATTGCAGTTTTCTTAACAGCCTACATAGATAAGTATGTACGGTAGGGCGCAATTTTTCTTTCGTTTATTTAATACTTATTATTTTTATTAAAGTACAGTTCACTATCTAAAAAACATCGTAAGTCAAAATTGCAAACTTTTTTATAAGATTTATGAAAATCGACAAATCTAGGTATGCAGTTTCGTAGCTCATTAAATTTTTGTATAGTACAAAGCAATTTTGATTTTTTGCTTTTTTAAGATATTGTCAATTTTTCCCATATAAAAAAAACAATCGAATACAATTCGTACGGAAGGAAATGCGTAACACCGTCAGCGAAAAAAAAAACGAAATATCAACTGCAAGTCCAAGCTGTCAAACTGAAATCTGATGAGCTATAAAATTGTATACTAAAACTTTTTCTAAAAAAATCTGATTAATAAGTTTTAAATATGTATTGAAGAAAATTTATAGAATTTTCGTAATTTGTATACCAAGTTTGAAATTCGGACTTGCATGGTTCTTAATAAACATAAAATAAACAAAGTAAATATGGCAAAACAAGTGAAAATGTTTGTACCTTTTTGTTTTCCCGCCACTGTATATAATCTAATCCCATGTAAAGTTAGGCCAGTCCATGTGACACCACTATGAACGGTATACACTAAGCAATAGCGGCGCATGTCACTCCTGGGCAAATCGTTAGGGATGGTAGGAAAGTGAGAAAGAAAAACGGCACAACTGGTTTGTCCCAAAACCAAACTTGACAAGGGATGATAGAAATTCGTTCCAACCTTAGCGTCTAAACAGTTTGCCAGTTGAAGCGAAAGTGGTAATATAAATCCACCTCATCGTCTTCCAACCACTAAAATAGCGGGATAGATCCCTGCACCCAAGGCTAATAAGCTTATATTTTTTACTTGTGCTCTTTTTCTAGAATAATCACGCATGGGTACCTCATTTTTGAAAAATTTATAATTTTTAATTTTTAATAATAAATGTTTATTTACACATATTTGTTACAACTATACAAAATAAAAGTTCAAAGAGATTAAATATTTCCTATTCGCTCAATTACACTTCCTCAGCTCGTACATCAGATATGGACATTTTCTTACATCAATTCCAAATATATTATTAGCCTCTGGCCGCAGAGACGGTAGTCATTAATCCCAATTCATTAGTCAATCGGCATTAGTTGACCATAGTTAGTCAAAAATCATTATTCTGCAGTCATAAGTCATTAATCATAAATTATTACTTATTAGTAGGCAGCCATTAGTCATTATACATATGTCATTGGTCGTCTTCATTAGTCAAAATTTAATAGTCATAAATCATTAGCGATAAGCTATTAGTCCTTAGTCGTTAGCCAATATTCATAAGTCATTTGCCGTTAGTCATTAAGTCACTAATCAGTAGTGGTTAGTCAGTAGTCGTCAGTCGTTTGACCTCCCAAAATCCTGGAAATGATCCGGTGAGACATTTAGTCTTGTCGATTGAATACAGAGTAAATGTGTACCTCCCTTGCCGACGTGGCGCACTTCCGCAGTTAATGGACTCCTTTCTTAATGGCAGCTACCTTTGCCTGGAAAACACTTCAGTGATGCGGAAGACTAAATTTGAGGTTTACCGGGAGTTCGCCGTAAAATATCCATTCGCTTGCAATTACTGCCTCCCGTCCACGTATGCCTAGAGGGAAACGCAGTGATCATCTTATCAGGAATAGAGTCGAAGCCTTCCAGAATACTATTAAGTTAAGATCCTGGATCAGTAAACGATCCATTTCTCCTAAGTTTGACTGCAGCCCTTGGAAGAGTTTTTTCCTTAAGATATTAAGAAATAACAAAAAAAAAAAAACAAATAATAANTAAATGGTAAGATATATGTGACCTGGTCTACGGAAAGGGGGCTTAGGTAACAAAAAATCAATTTTCACTTTTTGGTAGATTGGGATGGAAGATGAGATGCTTTTTCACGTGGTGAAAAGCAGAAAATCCTAAAAATGTAGAGAAAGAAGAGAAAAAACGAGTAAACGAAACGAGGTGCTTACTTTTAACAGCTTTTTCACAGAAAACTAGTTTTCGCACGTAAGCTCCCTTTTCGTAGACCAGGTCACATATAAGAAAAGGAAGTAATTTCGCATTTCATACATATTTGTATAAACAAATTTTAGAGGCGAAGCCCTGTGTGACCGCATTCAGCTTGTGGGCTGGTTTAAACTATATAAAAAAAAATTAACAAACATGTATACAATTAAAACAATGACGAAAAAGTCTACAAAATACGCTACGTAAATATGTATGTTACTAATTTTTCCAAGTAATGGTTTAATCACGTTTTCTGCTACGATTACCTAGCTTTCTTGCTTGGCAAATTACCTCAATGCTGCAAATTATCTCACCAAACCGTTCAGCTTCATTCCACATCTGCTTCTTCAATTGATTTGCTTTTTTATTTTGACTACATTGTTTGTATGTTTGGCTTTCATGGGGGTTTGGGTCTCTTAAGAATGTCAAGAGGTATACGACTTGTTGATACCACATCGAAGCATAGTTATGTGCTTTGAAATGTATTTTATCACCCAAAACTAATTTATTACTGTAAGCAAATTAATTTGGCTCACTTTTTATTACATTTTTGTTCGGAAACTTGCTTGGCTTAATAGTTTTACTGTACAAGTGACTTAAACATAAATAAATAAAAATGGTAATTGGTACATAATAATGCTTTTTGACAAATCGCAAGACTGTACATTGAGTTCAAAGTTTAACAAGTTTTGGATTTACAGCACAGTTGTAAATATAAAATCGGTACATGCTTTTTGCATTGTTAATTTTTATGGCAAATACAAGTACTTTGTAATAAAAAAAAAAATCACATAACATGGCTGCTCTAAAGGTGAAAAATATTCCCGCGGCAAGGTAACTTTTGGTGCTATAATCTGGCTATATCAACATATATAAAAGTATAAATAACTAATAATTATATTGTATGTATGTGTAAGCGCCAAAATATCATTATTAATAATTATATTATTAGCCTTTTATAATTAATACATAATTATTATGAAACACCGCAATAATTAAGTCCCTAATAACATATTTACATTACGTGCGTACTTATGCATTCATATGCGGTTTATATACAAATACATATTTGGTGCTTTTTTGCTAATTCGCCACTAAGCTTTTGCATTTAAGAAGTGTATTTCTTACAGTGTATATTTGTCGATTTAAGTTGCTTCTTATAGCATACCTTTAGGCGCACACAGTGTGCAGCACTCACATTTCCGCCATTGCTTGTTCATTACTAACGTACTTGTCCGCTTTTTTTTTCTTTTGTCTTGTTTTATCTTTTGCAGAAGAATGGGTGACAAAAAAGAAAACAGAACTTACAACTACACGCCAAATCGAAACACGCGTTAAGCGGCAATTGGTGCTGGAAGATGGCAAAGTTGTGGAGGATTCAGGACCAATTGTCTCAACGAATACAACGGAAGATACTGATAAACAGGAAACGGAAACAACAGAGGTGAGTTTTTTTTTGGAAAAGGAAGTCAATATACACATACATACATACATATGTAAAACCGTAGACAACACATGTAAATACATATTTATATAAAAATAAATTTGTGCATCATGCATATGTACAGCAATAAAATAAAAAAATAAATAAAAATAAAAAAATTTACGTTAAATGAAATTAAATTGAATAAATATGAAATAAAATTATATAAAATAAAAAAGTATATAAAAGATTATATTTATTTAATGTATACACACATATACAATAAAGTAAGTAGGTAAAATATACAATGAAATAAAATAAATAAATAATAACACAAAACAAAATATGTACAATAAAATAAAATAAAAATTAAATGAAACTACGGTAAATTTAATGAAAGAATAAAATAAAATAATATGAAATAAAAACCAAAAATAAAAATACTTAAGAAAAGAACAATAAAATTAAACTAAATTAAGTGGAAAAAGACGGCCGCTGTGGTGTAGTGGTAAGCAGTGCGCGCTTCCACTCCACAGCACCTGGGTTCAAGCCCTGGTCAAAGCAACATCGCAAAAAAAAAAATAGAAAAAAAGTTTTTTCTTAACAGCGGTCGTCCCTCGGCAGGCAATGGCAATTCTCCGAGTGTATTTCTGCCATGAAAAACAGCTTCTCATAAAAAATACAATCGCCGTTCGGAGTCGGCGTAAAACTGTAGGTCCCCCCGCTTTGTGTGACAACATCAAGGCGCACGCCACAAATCGGAGGAGAAGCTCGGCCAAACACTAACGTATGTGTAAGCGCCAATCTATTATTATTATTATTAAGTGAAAAATTATAATAAAATTAAATAACACAAAATACAATAAAATGAAATTAAAGGATAAAATAAATAAAGTACCATAATGAAGAGCAATTGAATTCAACGAAGTAAACAAAAATTAGAAAAATAAAATAAAATAAAAGACTCAGAAAAAATTAAGCAAAATAAAACAGAGTCAAATTATGTGAAATGTGTACAAGAAAATAAAAAAGAAAATACAGAAATTGGGAACAATTGATATGAAACAAGAGTTTACACGGGGCATTCCCAGCTCAGCGGGAGAATGCGGGCTTAGTAGTTTTGAACCCTTGTGAAGCCTGGAAAGTAGTATAATTAAGAGGTAGATCTAATTAAGAAACAGATCTCAAATTTGGGCTGTATATTTTATGGCTATAAAAAAAATTAATTGAAATCATACATTGCGCCGTAAGTAAGATTAGAATCGTCCGCCAGCGTCAATGTGGGCCCATTGTGCGAAGAGAGTTGGAATTGGGGTAGTTTGTTGCGAAATCGGGGCAACTGAGGAGGAAATGCTGAAATGACCTCACCTCGTTATCCTCCAAAACAGCTGCGGCAATAGATATCCGAAACGATATTATTTCATGCCAAATGTATTCCTGATGAACTGGCTACTGGCTAAAATAACTTTGAATGTCGGGGGCTTCGCTCAGCGCTAACTGAGACGACTCTAAGCTAGTGTTTCCAGTAGTAGACTCGTTGCAGAGACTCTCATTCACTTCTTAAATAAATGTGTAGAAAAATATCCGATTTGAAAAAGCCTCGGTACGCACCAATCCGCTTCTACGGGTATGAAGTTGCGGTTTGCAATGCTTTCCGAGGGCTCATAACTCCACCATCCACCAGCCAAAACTCAAAAGAACAACAAAAAAAAAGCAGGCAACAGCATTTAAATAAAAAAAATTTACCATATTTCATTCCAGAAACGCGATTTAGGTATACCCATCGATGGCGTTGCGGTGGAGGCCAATGGCGGTGCATTAGAGGCACCTCCTGACACCGTTGACGGCCAAATGGCTCTGCAGCCAGCTGATCAAGCAAAGAGTATTAAGAAAATGGTGCCGCGGCCTACAGACGGACTAGTGCGCGACTCGAATGAAAAGCGCGTGGTCTCACATGAAGAAGTCAAGGATTATCTTG
>NW_016175268.1:0-10176 GCF_001687245.7 Rhagoletis zephyria
GATTAGGTGGAAACGCTTGCAGCTGTCATGATTTTTTGAGAAATTTTCGAAAACCAAATTCAGGCAAATAAACCGTGGCTCTGAATCCTTCAGCAGACATATGGAAGTTTATTTATTTGCATGTATTTATGTTAGAATCACTTCAACATAAATACTTCAGTTTCAGAATGAAATTTTACGTTCCAAGAGAAAGAGTTATTGGTAGAATAAAATTAGTTAACACATTTGTTTGTTTCTTATTATTGACCTTATAACAATTATATTCAACAATTTTATTGAGCTTGAAGCCGTTTTTTAATGAAAATTATTGTAGAAAAATTAACAATAAGTCTGATGAGAAGATGAGGTGATCTTCGAAATAGCTATCACTTCTACCATTTATAAATTATTGTTAATTTTTCCACAATAGTTTTCATTAAAAAAAGGCCTCAAGCTTAATAAAATTGTTGAATATTAGTCAACATATATTTTAATTACAGAATTTTTGTGTTGCATTTGTGCACTATTTCTATACCTATGTCTATAATTTTATACATTCTTTCAAGTATCATCCTTTTAAAAGTTCAGTACCAGAAGTAATTACATATTTTTGAAAAAAAAATGTTGTGTATCATTTACATGCAACCTCCGTCCCAATTTGCCATCTTTACTGGAAGCCCAACGGCATTAAGTTCGTTTGCTAGCTCCTCCCAAAGTCTATTTTTGCCAAGCTTGGATGTTTTGACATAAAATCTGCCATGAGATCTTTTTGGGTAGAGTAGAGTTTAGTATAGTTCGTCCTATAATAAATTTATCAACGATATTAACTCCTTAGTAATAATACACCAATAGGAAATTCCAAAATATAAAAATTAAATTTTATCAGAAATTGATTTTTCGAATTTTACTTTTAGCGATTCTTCGTCAGACAAATGAGAATAACAGTCACAAAACTTAGCTTATCATTGTTTTCATTTCTAGTGCACCGCGGCACACTTAGGCCATACATCCCGTTCATTTATCCCCCCTGTTGAACCACTTCGTGGCGCTGATGAATCTCATCAGGCACCTCGCGTTGGTATTTAAAACCTCCCTAAGGTCGGTCAGGAACGGTTAACTCTGATGACGCCGCCTGCTTCTACACAATGCAGGGCATTTACACGATAGATGCAAGACCGTTCCTTCCTCTTCTTCAACCTTGCAGCTTCTGCAACATCTACAAAAAGGCACGCCGAGCCTTTCTGCATGCTTACCAATTAAAAAGTGCCAAGTTAGAGCCCCTACAACGTTAAATATACGGGTATCCTCTCTTCTAAAAGAGCATACCTTTAGTGACAGCTTCCGGCCCCATATACGCTGGAAGTTCGACAGGTCTGTAAGTAGCAGCTTGCAAGTGGAAAAAGCCATACCAATGCGTTCTTTACCAGGAAGAATCTGCTTGATCGTACCTTGCCTTACAAATTCATCAGGGACTCAAGTGAGGTGAAGCCTGTTCTTCTTGACCATCTCTTGTAGAGTGAGGCGGCAGTCCAGCGCAATCTTTTAATAAAACGTGAACGGTCTCAGAGCTTTGATTGCAGCTTGGCTATCACTAAAAATTAAGAGGTCCATTCCCATCATTTCCGTTCCAAGATTCTCAACAGCTTCCATGATAGCTCAAACTTCAGCTTGGAATACGCTGCAGTAGCCCGGAAACCTAAAAGAGATTTTTGGAATAGGGTTTCGTGAGAAATTCTACCTGCTTGGAATTCTTGTGGTAAAGTCGCTCTTCTGCGTCGAAGCGCAGTGGTCTGTGCTGTGCGGAATGAGGCAAATTTTATTTAATATACACGAGAATCCTTGGTCTTCAGGTTGCCATTGCGAGACTCTCTTCAGCGAATGAAGGCAAGTGCTGTCATCTGCTTTCGTATCAAATCCTCAAAAAGAGCATCATTTGGCTTGGTTATGAGCCCTCCGCTTCTGTAGGTCATACTGGAATTTTGCATTTTGGTGAGAAATCTGAGGTTGCCCTCTTTACTCCATGCAGGCCACCACACGATCGCTGAATACAGGAGGATTGGTATGACGACTGCTATAAATATCCAACGACAAATCCAGGGACTGAGGCCCCAACTCTTGCCTTCTTATAAAACTGCAGAAGCCTTCTTATAACGCTGAACTATACTATCCTTCCAGCTCAGCTTTTTATCTAAAATAACGCCTGGATTTTGTAGCAAGACTGAAGCGGACGCCGTTTAGCTTCGGCGAAGTAACCGCAGGAATTTTGTACCTTCTCGAGAAGAGAAGAGCGCCACCTTGCTTCAGCTGATGCATACGGGTGCTTTGTAAATTTTTTGATTGGTTATCGATAAAAATTTCTAGACAGAACCACTCTGTGATTGCTAAAATGTAAAATTCCATACAAATCGTGTCATCGTGTTTAGTTATTCCGCGTACGGTAATTTATTGAAAAAAATTCTAGAATTACATTCATACATACACGAGTACAAGGCATACTTGAACGAACGCGAAAAGATTACGATGAAGCGAATGCATTCTGAGTGAACTTTTAAGCTTTATGTTTTGTATGTACAGTTGGACCATGCTCCATAAAACGGCAAAAAATATCCTTTGGCCTACCATTTTTGAGGTTTGCATACCCAACTCTTTATGCCCTATCTTTGAAAAGCAACTCTTGAGTCCTTTACAAATGTGCCCATTAAAAATCAAACCATTAGAGGCAGAGTTGTACACTGAAGCAACTAAATGAAATGAATATGGAAGGCAAATAAAAAATTCAGAACGTCAACGCAAAGCCGCCATTAATGCGACGCCATGACATGAAACTCAAACTTATCCAACCTGCAAGTATGACTGGAGAACAAGAAAAAGTGTGTATTTGGTGCATGTGTGGCCTGTAAAATGATGGCGGTGGCATTCAAATGCGATTTGGTGATTGCAATTTCAAACATACTTACACCATCAACAAAAATAGCGACGCCAACGATGAAGTTGATGATGACTGTGTGGCACGCAACAATTGAGAACAGTGAATTTTACAGCGCGGCCGTATTTGACCATGTTTTTGGCCATTAAAGCAAACAGCTGCTTCTCACTCGCACTTCCAAACGTCCACTGCCCCACTATATAATTTTCTCTCTTTCTAACCGCTTCCCGAATTCAAAACTGCTATTCTGAGTCTCCTACGAGATTGTAGCCGCTTTGGGGAGTTTTTCCATTTGTAGGAAATGGTATGCACAATATCTTGTACTACAACAACAACATAAGTTACACTTGCGAAAGTGTAGGAAATGAAGAAAAAGCGCCAAATGCTAACAAGAACAACAACCAGCCAGCGTATAACGTTGATGACGGCAAAATTTTTGATTTGAATTCTATGCCACATGCAACATAGCCTAATCTTAAGTGCGCACATGCGTGTTGTTGCACATGCGCACACAGCTAGACATAGTACACACTATGTACGTACAGATTGCCACAAAATGCTGCCATACATTGCGAGCGCCTGAGCAGCAGGAATCGTTGAACTTATCGCATGCAAACGCAAACGCAATCAGCCAAATGTGAACAACACGCGCACTTATATATTCATATATACGCATTTCTGTTTACGCTGTTATGTACAGATATATTTACATAGAAATGTAAGTATGTAGATACAAGAAGGCCGAAAAAGTCCAGTGTACACATCGCATGCCAAATGGGGGCAAAGTTATTACAACTCGAGGCGTCAGCGGTTGCCATGTTTAGCTGCCACAACATGCACTGTAGGGAGCCATTATCGTTTGTGACCAACAACAGCAGCAACACTGCATTAGCAAAGGCATCTATTTTCGTCGTGGCTTCTTCTTCGGTTTGTTCTCATTCTCTTATAGCCGCTACTTGTGCTTTGCCGACATTTGCACTCATTTCAAAATACCTACTCGTACATATCCTGATTGGGTGACCAGCTCTTCAGTTTTTTTTTGCGTTGTTGTTCGCTGTGTGGCCTTTGGCGCTTATCGTCCTTTTATGTTTGCATCGCAAAATTAGAAGTTGACAAAGGAGCTGACTAAAGTATGGATTGTTGACTTTTGGGGCATGGTGGCTCATGAAATGAGAAGTGGTACTATTTACTTCGCGGAAAGTGGTTACAATGACTGCTGCGTAGGTGTCTTAGATGCAAAAAGACTTCGTTGATAGTAAGCCGCACTATTTCTATTTCTGCTAATCTGCTTCAGCGCGACATATTGCAATTGATTGTAAGTGAATAGCAAATAGGAATGGGAATGTATGAAATGGTTGACGTCGGAAAGCTGCAATCACTACCAGCTTTTCTCCGAGTAGGAATGCACCAGCTATCAGGCGTTACGCAAGCTTTATGGGAGCGAATAGGAAGCCGAAGCGGGATGCGAGAAGTACATATGTTTCATATAAAGAGGAGATAGGCCGAACACGGCCAGAGAGTACTTAAATTATCGGCAGAGCACTACTCGTCTTCGCGTGCAAGCTCTCATCAAACTTATTGTGTGAAAGAACTTCGCAAATTGACAGGTCTTTCTACTACTCCTCCTTCCATTGTGTTAGTGGGCTTGTGGCTTTATACCTTGTAAATCTTTCATAGACCAGATACCTCACATGCACCGAATCTATATAAAGAACCACAAGTGAAGGATCAAAATATGCCACGTCTTCGTTTATTTTATTTTAATTATGCTCCTCTAAATGAAATGTTAAAACTGGCTTCGGAAGATACCCCTTCTTTTGAAGACGACCACTGCAAACATTTAAATAACTACGATTTGAGAGCATACACTCAAACGTCCGCAACCTTACTGAGAAAGGCGCCTCTTCCCGCTTGGTTGATGTCCTCACTAAGTCATAGGCTGACATCGTCGCCATCCATGATATGCCATGGTCTGGTATGTAATGGGAGAGAGACCTCACCGCCTAATATTGTCGTTCACTTCGGTGCATGAGCATCTTGCCGCAATCCCCATTAAATCGAGATTCTTCAAACTCTCGCTCATCTGTGCCAAATCCCGGCGGGAGAGAAGGACGAGACGTTCAACGATCTCTTCTATAAGGGTTTGGAGCTCACATACGAGCGTTGCCCTGACACGATATCAGAATCGTGCTCCGCTGTCGAAAAATTCAGACTGCACGACGAAACGTCGGATAACGGACTCAGGTTGATCGACTTCCCCGGGGCCTGAAACATAGTGGTTTTCAGTACTAGGTTCCACCATAAATAGATTTATCAAGGTGCATGGCTGCCTCCAGATCGATAAGAGAGAAATCTAGTCGACCACGATGTGATAGAAGGAAGGCATGCTTCCAGTATTTTAGACGTACGTACCTCTGAGAGCGAAATATTGACCCGGGCCACTATCGTTTTGCAGCCAAGATACTCACCCGCCTTCGTGCAGCAAAACATGTTCGTCCTACAATGCAAGCTCAACACCGAAAAGCTGCAATCACAACAGCGGCCAATTTAGGAGGACGAATGTCCCGAAGGTGCAGAGAAAAAAATATGTCGACTTTGTAACCAGGCGCAACGCGAGTTATGATATAGGGACGCATTTACCACAATAAGAAGAGAGAGAGGAAATAATAAGTGCGAAGGGCTTGAAATACTGGCTGACAAGAAAAGCGCTCCTTTCACCAGAGAATTAGGTGACTTACGGAAGGTTTCGAGACCAGCGAACTCCAGTAGGTACAACCAGCGCGAACTAGTGTTCAATGTGCAGAACGATTTTAAATTATGGAGGTACAATACTTCCACCCCACTGAATGGTAGCAGCACTGAAAGTGGTGGTGAAGACGAACCCGTACCCAAACGCAGTCTATGTTCCACCGCCTATCTATGACGTGGTACGAATAGCAATTATGCAGCTGAAAAACAACAAGGCTGCTGGAGCTGGCAGACTACCACCAGAGCTATTCAGGCACGGAGGCGAGGAGCGGATAAAGTACATGCATCGACTCTCATGCAGAACGCAAGATAAGAGTAGGCTATAAAGTTGTATCGAGCCTATTGTGTGAAAGACCGAAGTCAACCGTCAACGAACTAATTGGGGCTTATAATTATGACCATAGACCCGCGAGAAGATGATCGACACACACCATATATTAGTCGATTTCAAAGCCGCTTTCGACAGCTTGAAACTAAGTTGTTTTTATGCCGCGATGTCTGATTTTGGTATCCACCGAAACTGATATGATGTTACAAAAAGCAGTTAAACAATCTGCTTCATACCAAACGAGATTTCAGATAAAGTGACTCCCTTTCTTGTGATTTCTGTAACCTATTGGCTGCATTTCTTTATTCATTCTGAACGTTTGGAATAAGCTTTTTTGTTTATTTATTCTTTAGAATGTTCCTGTTGATATGTTGACGTATATTTCAAACGCATTCTGTTTATTCCGGCTGTGAAATGGGATTATCCGGAATATATAAAGAAACGCAGCCATTATTGGAGAAAATAATAAGAGCTGCAGAACTGAATCGATCAGTCACAGTACAATTGCTAACGTATGCCGACCACATCGACGACATCGGTAAAAACAAGGGCTATGTCTGCTTTGGCTTCTCGGGATCAGATACATAAGCAAAGTGTGTGGGTATGGCGGTGAACGAAGACAAAACGAAGTATCTCCTCTCATCAGACAAACAGTAAGAGCATAAGCATCTTTGTACCACGTTACTGTGGCAGTTATATGTTTGAAAAAGTAGACGACTTTATTTGATGTCAGGTGGAGAAGGGCCTGGCTTCACTTAGCATTTCCAATTGGCACAAAAGCAAAACGACAGCACTAAACAAGAAGAAGAAGAAGAGATTCCTTTCGGGTATTACAAATATTTTTTGAGAGGTGGAATTTCCGTTATGATCTCAAAAATGGCGGATTAGTTAAAAGTTCTTCTTGAAAATTTAATTGTTCTTGCGAAAGCAGATCTGTACGAAATGAAATTAATATTCGACTATCCTTCAGATTTTATGTTGTATGTATACCCTTCGCACCCTATCAACGAATGCCATTTCCGTGTCAACGTCAAACTATTTGCCTGACACTTGCCAGTCTCTTCTAGCTTTCATACTTGACACTTTACTATTTGGATACAATAGCATTGCACTTTGCCGACGAATAATATCTACGAATGTTCATACATTCATTTGTATGTATGTATGCACATTAGGGTGGTCTTTAAAAAATCAAATAAACCATTTTTTTCCAGTCTCATCCCCTCGATCAGTAATACCACGGTCACAGATATCACATCTAAATTTTGGTCCCGATTGGAGACGGTTAAGACATGTCACCCAGGGGCCGAATGCTAGATTCTTGTACAGAGACTAAAAAATTAAAATTAAGTTTTCTATCATCTCGTACCCAAAATCGATACTACCATAGTCGCAGACATTACATATAAATTTTGGTTCCGATTGCAGTAGGTTAAAGCATGTCACAAAGGGGTCAAACGAAACATGCCTCCATGGAGGCTCAAAAAATTCAAAAAAATAATTTTTTTTTCTAAATTTAACACCCAAAATCGATACTGCTAAAATCGAAGATATCACATATAAATATTGGTCCCGATTGGACTCGGTTAAGACGTCTTCATAGGGTAATCTGAAATTCGACCCCAGTGCGCCGCGCCTTAACCGACTCCAATCGGAGCCAAAATTTATACGTGATATCTTCGACTACAGTAACGTCGACGTAGAGCTTTAGGCTTAGGAAATCTGATGTACAAATTTGCTTCCTGCATTTCGGTTAGGTTAGGTTAGGTTAAACGGGCAGCGCTGCAAAGAGTCCACTCGGAGGCCGCGAAGGCTCATTGTGATGCCCATGGGGATTACCCCAAGCCTATCCGTACATGTTTTCGAACCATTTTGATTTTCTGACGAATCCCAGTTGTCCTTCTAGAGGACCTTTCCCCAAGATATCAGATTCTCGAAGAAATGGTTCCCAAGAAATTTGAGGCGTTTTCCTCGAAGTGCTGGACACTCGGAAAGGAAGTGCTGGACGGATTGTAACTCCTTCTTATCCCTGCAGCTTCTATAGAAATCGTTGTGCGGGGCTCCGAACCTGGCAGCCATGTGACAAATGGTCCAGAGTCCCGTTAGTATTCCTGTGCCTGACGTACCTGCATTTAAGGACCACCCTAAGGTACATACATGCCAAATATAATAAAAAATCTCCAGATGCATGTGTGCAAATATGCAGCATAAGTGGAAGGACGCCCACTGGAGAACGCTTTTGCAAGCATCATGCAATAGATCAATGAAATCCAAACATCTCTACCCAGGCAAGCTGTAGTTTAGACAACGGTTACTTAGTGCAACAAAAACCACTCCAACAACAGCAAATATGTAGAACAAATTGTACATTTGATACGAAAACGCTCGTAAAAAATGTTACACAGCCAAAGACATGTCAAATAATTTGAATGCAATATAAACCCATTTCGTGTTAAATTTCGAGGTTGGAGAAAATCGCTAAAGCAGTCACAACAACAACAATGCGCAGCTAAGAAATATACTTGAACATGGAAGTGTTACAATTGCCGTTGAGCAAACATCGTCCGTTGCATTGCAAATGCGCTGCCGCCTAACAATAGTTGCAAGATTTGCATTTGCGCTCTTACACGACGCCACAAATGGTGCATGTTTCGTGGCGTGCAACAAGGCGTTCAAGCATAAGCGCAAGCACACGCACATGCACCTATAAGCATATACATATGGTATGTTGCATGGTTATGCTTCGCCTCGTTGTGACAATGTTGCATGTTTGTCCGGTGACAAATGGGAATGCAGGCGTCTGTATTTTGGCGCTTCCTTTCGTCAAACAGCACCATTTTCATCCTGTTGTGGTTAGCTCACTTCCTTCTTTCTTCTGAAGAGCGGTTATTTGATGGTGGTCCCTCATTCAAACTCTCTCTCCGTCCTTCTTTCATTACTTATGTACATATGTACATATATTGTCTTGCCATGTTTGGTGCATGCAACTTAGTTGGACTACTGCATATTCAAATTTTCTGTTGAATGTTATCGTGTCAAAAATACATTTGTGAGCATTTCCCACAAGCCGCCAAATAGTGGCGAATTTTCGTGCTTCTTCGAGGCACCAAAATATGCTTTCATTTGCCGGTAAAATGTGTTGTTACACTTATATGTGTACATCGTAAAGCCCACATTTGGAATGTAAAAACAAAATTTCGTCAAAGCCGTCAACTTCCGTTGTTTTTCAAAAATTTCATGTTGCCGTGCATTGCATCAAGGCCTCACATAAACTATAATTATCTGACAGCAATGCATCAACTCTACAAAAACTACATGAGGCAACGAATCGACGTTGCATTCCGGTGAAGTTTTTGTAATATTTTTTACAGTGAAAAATCGATGCTTGCGATCAGAGATATACCGCTATGAAGCTCGTTTCTTCGCTGACAAAAAAGATGCTGGATCAATTCAGAAAAAGCATATATGTACTTAATAATAGTAATAGAATGGCGCTTACACATATATCAGTGTTTGGCCGAGCTTCTCCTTCGATTTGTGGCGTTCGCCTTGATGTTCCCACACAAAAACTCAACGTGAAAAGCTGCAAGTAAAATAGCTTGCCACTTTAGCACACTGGTTCTGAGAGAGTACCCGTCAACAAACCCATATATGCGAGCAGTGGAACCACATTTCAGAGAGCCCGAAATGAAATGACGAGGATGTCACGCTATTACAAAGAAAATAGATGATGCATAGAAGATCACGCTGCAATCAGGCGCAACGCAGGATATCAGATACAAATGAATGAAAGCATATTCTATTTAAATCAGTTGAAGTCACAATAAATGGCTTCAATTTTTGAATACAGTCAGTCATTGATTAATGTTTTGACTAAAGACTAAAAAACTAAGAGTCTGAAGTCAATTTTGAGTTTGCCAAATTGCGAAAATATGTTTCGAAGAAAGTGTGAAAATGTTCACGGTTGCGCCCTCTGGAGGAATCTTTAAGAAAAAGATAAGTCCAGAAATGGATTCCTCTTATCAAAAATCCCCTTATAGCACGCTTTTGTAAAAAGTTTAAGCACTTTTTTATGACACTACAGCAAAATACTAAGAAACCTATTTTGGCAATTTGGCAAATTCTAAATTGATTTTATACACATAGAATCCTTTTGTGCTATACGCGCATAGTCGAAAAAATCTCCCATACAAAT
>NW_016175269.1:0-10175 GCF_001687245.7 Rhagoletis zephyria
TCCACATAAAGAGATCAAAAGTGATATTAGTCGCATGTTGCTTTGCGATGCTCCCGGCGTCATCCGGATTTGCATTTATTTCAGGGTAACGTCCACTTTCCCCAACCAGACATTTGTGCCTGGCTGCCCATTTGACGTGTACGCGTTCGAACTGTTTGATGAGCTGAAATTTACGTGTTCACATTTGTGATTTCTTTCTACCTTTTTGTTGTTGATTTTACTATTTTTATTGCGAAAATCATAAAAATGCGAACAACATTTGAACAATTTGCAAAAATCTTTCGTCGCCAAAAAATCAAAAATAAAACAGAAAATAAAAAAAAAACAAAAAAATACTAGACATCTATGAGAAAAATAAACAAAATCTAAAATGAGTAAAATTTGGTAGAAAATAGAAAATTACTTGAATACTAAATAGAAGGTTGATATAAAAAAAAAAGTTTAAATTCGGACAAACGCTAAAAGAAAGACATTATTGTTTACATACATATAGATAGATTCGTACAAAGGTACACATGTGGGAGTATATAATTTCGTTGGCGAGTCAATCGTAAATTTGCGCGTGTTTTACCAAATGACGCAAAAAATAAAAAATATTGCGACAAAATTGCGTTGAAACTGAATACCACGTACACATATTCTCATGTGTAAATATGTATGTATAAGATGCGGTAGCAAATTTTCGTATTTTTGAACATTGGGAGTAGCTTTGAATTGGTGTCCGTGATCTTTGACTCACTAATTAATTATTTGCTAGTAGAAAATATTTTGGTATTTTTGGGTAATAGATTTAAAACGAGTTAAAATTTTTCAAATTTTTTCATTTTTATTTTATAACCACCATATTCGAAATGGTACCTCCATTTTCCTTCCGGGAAGGGCGAATTCGGCCAGCTACACATCGATTGCAGTACGCACCCCATGCAAAGGGACATTTCTACTGCCCGGAGAAGGGCAGACTCAATACTTGGATGTCGAGTAGTGCAAGTCATGGCGCCTAGAATGAGGCATTATTTATTGTCCAATCGGTTGAGTTCTGAGGGCACCAGGTGACCAATAATCCGTGAAAATGGAGTTCGAAACTGATTTTGTGTCGATTTTGCCCTCTGCGCCGCACAGTTGTTCTATTTTGAAAAAAAAATAAATATATATATGTATATAAAATCAACTATATCAAGGGACGATATGAGAAAGCGAAATAAATGTAACGGAATCTTAAAGCCTTTGAGATGGAGAATTCAGGAAAAATAGTCTCGTTGAAAAAAAAAATGCCTTGACCTTTAAAATGACCTTGAAAAATAGAAGGTTTTAATTTTTTCCCCTTTTTTGACCTAAACCGCTTTTTAAAACTTATAAATATGTATGTACTTCTTTTTGCTGTTCTTGCATCACGCTATTCATTTCCATGGCCGCAAAAACAAAAAAAAACGAATTTTTTAAATTTTTTCTAAAACTTCATTTTTAGTTCGAAGACCGAAAATAATTTAAAAATTTTACTTTTAAGGTCGGTTTTGAGGTTAAGGTTATTATCCATTCAATAAGACATTTAAATGACCATCAAAAGTAAAATTTTAAATTTTTTTACCTAAACACGGCCTAATATAAATTTTTTTAAAAACAATTTAAAATGTGGTTCTTGGTTCTTGCGGCCATGGAAAGTGATTCCTTTATGTGATAACAGCAAAAATAATTATCTGAAAATAGTAAAAAGTTCGCTGCATACTGTTTTCAGGTAAAAAAAAATGAAAACCTTATATTTTTGGAGGTCATTTTAAAGGTTAAGGCAATTCCATTATCCAACGAGATTATTTTTCTTGAATTCTCCATCTTAAAAGCTTGAAAATACCACAAAATTGTCTCTTCTCCTTCTCGAGATATGTGATTTTAAGCATTTTTTCCCAAAATAGAACACAGTGCGCCGGAGAGGAGGCTTTTTGAAACCGTCACAGAAGCTGGGTGGTAGCCACGTTGAACTTTCGGTACGAGTTCGAGCGTATACCGATCGTTCCGTTTATTGAAAGATTTTTCTACAGTATATCGTGCGTAAACAGAATTCTCTGTCAGGGGGTTTCCCGCGAAACCTGGCGATGCAAGATTTTCGATTTTAGCTTACGTTTTTGTTTCAACACAACAACAACAAGTAAGTGCCCGGTATGTCTCTTGCATGCGCTGAGGCTCAAGTCGCATTTTATGATGAACTACATGCTGCTATTGCTGGCATTGATTTCCCGCGATATGGTTTCCTGCTTGAGCAGCAGATTCAGAACGAATTCGATTTTCTACGGCTTTAATGACTTTTGGTGTTCGCAAGTTTGGGGTACGACCAGATTTTCCCCGGTCGACTATTCTACCAATCTCCTCGAATAACTTCGCGGTACAATACCTACAATTTGGGTTCAATTTCAGGAGCCACAACATCCGAAATATTTCGGATTTTTCCTAGCTGATTTTTTCAGGCCAATTGCTCAACACAATTCCATGGTTGCAAATAACTTAAATAAAAAACTTTAAACACGGAAACTTTAAGTAAATGTCACCAGTCCAATAGCCCTTTACTTAGAGTGGGTATGTTCACTAGTTACTGATAAACCTTGCCGGCGTTAAGATGAGATTAGGTCTGCGACAAGCTTCGAAGGTTAACTAGCTGAAATGCAATGATTACAAAGATCCCTTATTGAAAAATCTCTTTTTACAGTCTGTGTCCGCAAAAAAATAATTTTGGTACTCTTATTGCTTTTAGAGCTTAAGTCGTCCCCAAATCAAGCTCTAACAGCATAGAAAACAAAAAAATAAAAACTTAGAAATATTAAGATTCTTTTGAACTTTATTGACTACACTGGTGCCATCTCGATGGAAGTATGGAAAAAAGGCTTATATTATCTTTGTGAATGCCCAGAACTGGCCCTTAGGCAAATTCGTTACGCAAAATTATTCTAAAATCTCTATTGCTCATACAATTAGATCTATTGACAAATCCAACTGGTTTTCAGATACGAACGAAACATGACAACCGACAAGATCAATGGCTTCAAAGAAAACGTATCGAAATGGCGTTTTGAGTGCTACTTTGGTCTTGGGTCCACGCGCAGGCAACGTTGCTGCCAAGCAAACAACATCCTGCTTTCAAGCGAAGCTAGGTTGATATTTTTGCCATAAAAAACAAAAATTTGATTTTGCATCCTTTCATGCGTAATAAATGTAATTTTGTACACCTTTGCTATAAATAAAAGCAATTTGAAAAGTTTCCAATATTATTCGCCGCCACGTACAGTGGTAGGAAAAATTATAACTGCAACACATAGTGGCAAGTTTAATTTTCTTGTTTTATAATTTAAGTTATTTTTGTGTAAAAAATGTAGTTAATTCTATAACAAAAACCTTATAAATCCAAGTTCAAAATTCAACAGATTTTCGTAAAAATTTCGAGCTTTTAATTTAATTTTTAAAAAAGATTTTGAGTACGCAGTTTTGTAGCGCATTTAATTGTAACATAATAAAGTTCATAATTAAGGTGGCTGAAATTACCGGGCAGGGCTATAATTTTTTCGACCACTGTGTGTATGTATGTATACCAATTTATAATCAGCATTAAAACAAAAACAAAAAACAACAAATGAGAGAGAAAAAACACGAAGCACTTTTTTAATTATTTAGAAAACAAACAAAATTTGGGTCAACTCACGGCAAACGGTGAGTTTTTAGCAACAAAAAAAAAAGAAAATTTAGAAAGAAAACATATATTAAATACGCATCAGGCGACAGACGGCAGACACCCGCACATGGCGCATACACCAAAGGCAGCAACCGCTTAACACCCCAGCAGCAATGGCACCGATGCTTTCAAAGACATGGTGCTGTTGATGCTACTGAAGATGCGGACACAGAAAAATAGCTCAGCTGAGGGAGGTACATATGTACGTCTATATGTATGTATGTATGTAGGTATGAAGGTAATGAGGAAGAGTGTATGCTGTTGCGGGTGTTGCCGATGCTATTCGAGTCAAATATCAGCGACATTTACGAGCGCCAGGCGCTTGCCATGCCACAAATCATTTTCTCTTCAAGAATATACAAATAACAGCATTTGAAAATAAATACATATCATATATGGGTGTTTCCATCGGAAGGTCCACCACGACAAAAAAAAATAAAAATCTTATATCTAACGTATTTACGGGCCGATTTGTCTGCTTTTTAAAATATATACTGGCTATGTAAGTAAAATCATGTTTGCGTAAAATGGTCTTCCTAGGTGGCGCCAAGGTTGAGATATTTCGAAAAACCGTATTTATGGTCCGATTTGGTTCGAATTTGGCGTATGTAGTTGAAACATAATAAGTCATAGATTTCCAAAAAATTGACCCTGAATTGGCGCTGAAGTCAAAATATAAAGTATATTCTACATAAAATACATGTTTTATTTGCGTTAAAAATTCATTTAAAAGCAATATTAACAAAAATATAACGACGAAAATTTACGTTTCACACTTGGGGTTGTAAAAGAAAATGGAAACAAGTTGCATTAATTCAAAAGACTCTAAAAACAACTAGAATTGCTCCAAATCATATTAAAATAAGTTTCAAGAAAATAGCCATCCACAAATCGCAGAGTTTTGCGATTTTGTAAGAAAAGAAAAAATCGACTTCCATTTTTTGTCACGTAACGACACTCTCTTTAAATGCTTATATTTCAGGACCAAGCAGTTCGATTGTTTTCATTTTTCGGTTAAATATAGAGCTAATTATGTGCTATACAATGGTCCAAAAAAGTTAAAGAAAACAAATGGTATTCCTTGTTTGCATCACATTGAAACGTACGACTGTATGCGACGTATGGAAATACCCATATATGTATTAGGGTGGTCCTTAAACATATCAGCACCTAAATTTTGTATTTGGCATCTCTTCACTACGTACAAAATAGAGACATCTCCGGAAGTTTCCAAATTTTAAAATAATTTTTAGCGGTTGATTTTGCACCAGCTCTAACTCCGCAAGTTTTCCTCTGATTAGAACATTTGACGCGTATTTTAGCTGTCTTTCCAACGAAGTACTGATTTGTTTTGATCGAGCTTGACAGTTTAAAGCCTGTCTGCAACTCTCAAGCAAAACTAAAAGTTTATAAAAAATGTATTTATATTAAAACTTCTTAAAATAGTATGCAGCTCTTAATAAAAAAATGCTGGTATATTTATATTTTAAAGAAATTTAACAGCAACCGCGAATTGCTTTTACAAGCAACAGAATGAATGACAAACTTTTAAATATGTGAATTGTTTTTCAATGGTTGACAGGGCGTCTAACAGGCTGCGCACAACTGGCGTGGGTGAGTTCAGTAGCTCAAGTGACTGGGCATTTAATATTCCACTCAGTTATGAAGAAATGCCCATTTTCACGGACGGCTCCAAAATGTACAGGATCTGCCCTGTTCTCTAAGTAGTTATCTCTGAGAGAGTCCTACAGACACCCAGATCAAGGCTGAGATATATGCAATCGACATTGCGACAAAGGTGGTAGGAACGATCAACCTAGCTCCATCTAAACTTGCCTTCGCTGTTGACAGTGAAGCTGCCTCTCGATATGTGTTAAGTAATACCGAAGATCCTTACAAGCTTTAGAGCAACACATAATCAGTATTTACTGGATCGCTGGCTTTCAAAGCCAAACGGTAGGCTTCTCACAGGAATACTAACAGGACACTGAACAATTGGCCACATGGCCGCCAGGTTCAGAGCACCGTGTGACGATTTCTAAAGAAGTTATATATAAGATATAAGGAGGAGATAGAATCCGTCCTGCACTTCCTTTGTGAGTGCCCAGCACTCCGAGAAAAATGCCTTAAATCTCTCAGGTGGAAGGCATTTCTTTGAGAGCCTGGATACCTTGACGAAAGCTCCAGTGGAGGGACTGCTAGAATTTTCCAGAGAATAAAAATGGTTCAAGGACATGTAGCGATAGGCACAGGATAATACGCTGGACAGTGCTGTCCGCTTAACCTGACCTAAGGAAATTGAATCGATTTTTCTACTGGTTTTAGGTGGTGTTTTCCAAAATTTTTGGTCGGTGTTTTTGAAATCGTAATTATTCGAATATCGAATTAACTGGAATTTTGTTATCGAATAAACCCCATTTATACCATTTTACTGGCTTTTGAAAGAAAGCCATTCTTAGTATTATAGTTTTATTCCATTTTTGTCTTTCATTATTGACTAACTGTAAGCGTTGTCTATACGCGATAAATTAAAAGCATTAAAAGCAAATATCCGATCTAACCACCTTTATCTGAATTTAAAAATTTAGAACCTAAAAATTTAGATTAGAATTTAAAAATTTTAGAATTTAGAATTTAAAAATTTTGAAATTGCCTTTTTTCGAATAAGTCGTAAACCGGGTTTAGAAAAAAATGGAATATGTAATCGAATAGCCTGATGCCAAGTTATCAGATTTTACTTTTTCAAATCCTAGTAGTGGCCCCTAAAATTTATTTAAAAATTTTGAAATTTAAATATGTGAGCTTGTTATTTTAAGGACCTCCCTTGTATGCATGTAGTATGTATATTAAGCTAAAATGGTCGCATTAGCAGATGAGGGGCTACGGAAGCCTTCGAGTGGGTTGCATTGTTTCGGTATGGCATAAGTGTCGAACGTGTGACACTTTAAAAATAACCAAATATAAAAATACTATATATTCCATGCAGTAAACCCAAAAGTAACAAATTGCAAAGAGAAAATATTGTGCACGCGTGGTTGTAGAAATGCTTTTTCGTTACGTTTGGCTCTTGTCTGTAATTAAAATGAACCGCACTTAACTAGCAGTGCAACACAAAATTTGACCAAAGCAAACAAAATTATGTAAGGCAGAGGAAAAGCAAAGTTCCACTGTAGGCGTCTTCCCCAACCCTACTCCCTACCTTAGCACTTAGTTGTTTTGCATAATTAATAATAAATATGTTGGCTTATTGGAAAACTGGTGCTAACCTTCAGCTCTTCCGTCGCCAAAGAGGACCATGCTGTATTTTATGTGCAACAGAAGCCAAAAAAATTTGATCGTTGCCAAGTCTTCAAAGGCTAAATGCAAATATGAATAGTATAAAACGTAGGTGCAGGCCTGTATGTGTATATGTACACACATATCGCACACCGTCTTCAAAAGAGTTACAACTCAAAATTTGGCATTTTTGAGATTATGCGCTAAAAATGTACACAGAGCTTCTATTTACCTTTCAGCAAAAGCTGGAGCAAAGTTTTGTTATAATTTGTTAAAAAACCTTAGGTAAAGTCGCCCTTGCCCATATGATTATCATGTGCTAAGAAATAGTTTTTCGCATTTTTTGATAAACGTATTATTTTGAGTTGTGACTCTTTTGAAGACGGTGTGCGATATGTATGTGTGTATGCATTTATTTTCAAGAAAAAGTGACAAACAATTATGTACGCGCACAAAGCACCGCACGACTGTCATAAGCGAGTATTTTCACCACAAAAGCAACGATCACTGATCCAATGCATTGTTGTTGCTAAATGCTGCTGCCGCCATCGCTTCAGTCTCAGGTTGTGCCATGCACTCATAGTGAAATGTGAAAAATAATTTTCCTTCATTTCCAACATACATATGTAAGTATGTATGTACATACGTACGTTTGTGCTGCTTTTCATTTTTATGAGGTAATAATAATTTTGTTTGTCCCCGCGACACTTTCTGAAAAATGAGCAGCAAAGCAAACAGTACAAAAACAAGTGCTACAACATAAGATGCTTTAGTGACAAACATATTAACATATCGCACACGATCTTCAAAGCTGACACAACTCAAAATTACACGTTCGTCAGAAAAGGCGAAAAACTATTTTTTAGCACATGCTAATCGTATGGGCAAGGGAGACTTTACCTTAGGTTTTTTCAACAAATTATAACAAAGATTTGCTCCATCTTTTGCTGAAAGATAAGTAAAAGCTCTGTGTATATTTTTAGTGCATAATTTAAAAAAGGGCAAATTTTGTGTTGTGTCACTTTTGAAGATCGTGTGCGATATGTACTTATTCATACACCAAGTCATCAGTCGCACAAACAGCGGCATACCACCTCATCGCATTACTCGAAAATGAAGAGGATCGAGACTAGGGCGGATTGTTGATGTTGTTTTCGTCGTCATCGTCTATGTTTTACTTGATTTTTTTTTCATCATTGACTTTTGTCGCATAATGCTGTTATTGCTAATGACAGTGTTGTTATTGTTATGGTAGGAAATTACTTCAAAGACAAGAAAAACGGTGTTGCCGTACTAGAGGACTGAGTATTTGTTTTTGAGTAATTACGATTTTCAACGTAAGCTATTCATAGCGCAGCATTCTGAATTGTCCATGCCAGCTTTGAAATGTACATATGTATATGCGTATGTATGTATGCATATATGTTTATCGATATCGTAATCGGCACTTGTGTCTATATTGCCATCGTTATTGACATTGTTATATGAAGGTATTATTATTGTTATCGTTTTTGTCGTTGTCGATGGTGTCATAGTTATCGATATTGTTATAGCTATCGATGTTGTTATCCTTTTCAATATTTCTATAGTTATAGATATTTATATAGTTATCGATATTGTAATCGTTATGTGTACCGTTAAGGTGATCGTTTTTGCTTCCGACTATCGCTATAATTATCGCTAGCGCTATGATTGTCTTAATCAATATCGTCATCGCTATCGTTCAAATAGTAATTGCGATATACATTATTACTATGCGCCGTATACATCGCGACCTCTGATGTGGTCTCTTGTATGTGGGTCGTGATCATTAAGTTGTAACGTATCATAAGCCTCATTTAAGTAGTTGTATTTATCGATCATGACAAAAAATACTCTTATCGATATAAATATTCGTCACCACCATGCTCTTTTCTCCTTTGCAAATAGCATTGAAAGATTAAATCGTATGCATATTCAAAACAAAATCCGCAATGCCCGAAACCTTACGAGAAAGATTACTTTTTTCCTTTTAAGAGTGGCCTCGAGTTCTATGTCGCTCTCAAATGGAGTACAAAAGTAAATATCATCTGTTTTTCTTTCAAATCTAAAAGCATGATTCAATCAAGGCACATAAATACAGGTAGAAGCCAAAATGACGTGGCTCTCATGAGAACCAAACCTTTAAAATTCAACTTGATTTTATTTTATTTCCTATATTTCGTTACGCTTTGAATGTCATATCGTTGTTTTTTTTTGAATGTTCGTTAATAACAAATTTTAATTTGCATTTGAATTTTTGTAGTGTTGTGCGGTTTATACTTAGTGTATGTGTTAAAAATGCAACACCTGAAGCGTTGTGTTTTATGTGGTGTTAAATATAAGGCAGATACCACTAATTTTTTAACGTGCCTCAATGTCCTACGCGTTGCGAAAGCAGCTGTGGGCAAAGCTGCAGTGAAATGCCTTGCTGTGCGTTAAACATTTTAAAGAAGTAGATTCCACAAATACACCGGGAGGTACAGGAAAGGCACGTTTGAAGCCAAGTGCTGTTCCTATGACCCTTATGCCGAAAAGTCCCTCCAACAACACTGCAACTCATAAAACAAAAACAGAAAACAACATACACGTTTTATCAAATTTGAACTAAAGAAAATAAATAAATAAGAATAAACTTTAAATATACTTAAAAACGTCAACCAGTGAAATGTATTTTTTTATTTTTCCTTACACACGCTCATTTTTATTTTTACTCTCCCGAAAACTTTGACTTTTGTAGGTTTTATGTCAATTTGGCTTCTACCTGTTTTTATTGTACCATGTGATTCAATAATAAAAGGTTTGCTCAGAAAACAGTTTCTCGCTCCCTGTTGACAAAATCGGCTCTCTTAGCAAGGCACTGTGTGTGGGTTCGTTTTTGGATTTTCTGACATAAATAGCTCTGATCACTCCAGTTACATAAATCAAGGTAAATATGTAGATATTTAAACATTGAGCAAACCTTGCGGGTTACCACAGTACCTACATACGTCTGGAAGTGTTTCAACACCGTAATAAGTTGCTGTCGTCCTTATTTGAATAGGAAAAAATAGTTCGATCCAGTTTCATGTCAATCTTAAGTTGATCGTTCGATTCCTTAATATTTGGTTTTTATTAACGGTAGGGAAATCGCAGATAAATTCGCTGCCATTTGCAGACGCAGCGATAC
>NW_016175270.1:0-3923 GCF_001687245.7 Rhagoletis zephyria
TCAAAGAGTAAGCTCCTTCAATACGGATTTCCTGCAGAAATGATCAGCGCCTGTATACAAAGAGAATCGATGCTCAAATAATTAAAAAGCCTTAGGTCTGACTTTTAATTAAGTAAGAATTACGTTCCTATCTGAGACCCTCATCATCCGCTATACCAATAATTCAAATGCTTACATATAAAAAATCGGTGTGCTTTTTTTAAAAAATTCGGTTCGGCTGGTAGCCACGACTTTGAAAACAGAATTTTGTTCAAAAATTTCATTCCTGGAAAATAATAATTTTTTTCCCATATCCACCTATTAAGCTCGCTATAAGCACAAATTTTTCAAACCAGTCGCAGAATAATGTAATAAAATGAATTACGTTACAGGTTCTGAAACAGCCAAAGGAATGAGAATCAATAATTCTTTTTAAAAAGCTTTAGAAGAACCTGACACATCTGGTTTGGCTTGTAAGCGCCGTTTTAACAACGAACTCGCCATTATGCTATATTCTTTAAGTAAAGATGAAAGTCAGGAGGATACATCCGACATTTTCAGCCCCGATGCAATTCTCATTACTTTTTATTAAATATAATGTTCTCACTTTTTAAATTCAAGTACTAAATAAAAATAAACATTATTAAAAATTCGTAACTTTCCATTTTTTATTTACCTAACCCTGCAAAAATCGCGACTACNATTATTTCTTAAAAATACTTGACATTCGCATTCGTATCCGTATTCGCGGATGTTAGCTGTTAGACATCCGCATCCTCATTCGCATCCGCGGATGTCTAAAATTCCACATTCGCAACATCCCTACTCTATACATACATATGTATACATATCTAAGTAAATAGTTGCTAAATAATTGAAATTGATTTTAGACAGCGCCAACGGTGGCAGTGCAGTAGCCGCATGAGCATCGGTATTGGTTTTTTTGTCGATTCTTGGTGGGTTATAATCGTTAATAATTATTTGAACTTTCCTTTCATATGAACCGGCTAGTTACCAAAAGCAATAAGTAGGCATTTTTCCGATATGGCAATTTTGATGGAGTCGGATCCTTTTTAGGGATATTTATCGTAGGAATTAAGAAAAAGAATAAGCCAATTCATTAGAGTGTCCGATTTAGGCACTGAGTTTTTCGTTTATTTACAAAGTTGAATAAGTCGCTCAGCCTTATCATGAGTTTCATTTTCCCCTAACCGGTTCACTTTTCACTTTTTGTTCCCGTTTATTTCATAGATGGCGTTGATGTCAGCTTTTGTCCTTACAAGGACATCAACCAGCCGGACAGAGACACCTTCCCCATTAAGGGTCCGATAATTCCCGGCGCATTCCCTCAAATCATCGCAGTCCTTTAAACGTTTACCGTGGTCGTCATCAAAAAGGGGGGTCTCATCCGATGCTTTGTCTATTTCCTTCAGTGGAACTGACTTTTCGTGGCGGGTTCCAAACCCAGCGCACAAGCCATTGCTGGGAAGCTTTCATATATATTTTTTCCTTTAATTTGATGTGCATGTAAAAATTAGAATGCATTTAAAATCCTTTGGGGGTAATTATGATGTAATTTTTAAAATTATTATGGCTGCGTTTCTTTATACATTCCGGATAATCCCTTTTCACAGCCGGAATAAACAGAATGCGTTTGAAATATACGTCAACATATCATCAGGAACGTTCTAAAGAATAAATAAACAAAAAAGTTTATTCCAAACGTTCAGAATGAATAAAGAAATGCAGCCTATGTATGTGCGTTTCAAATGATGCTAATTTTTAGAAAAAGTAGCGCTCGCATCTCAATGGGTTAATTTGTTTGTTTACAGTTTTTTGGCACTATAACTACAAGAGAGTTCAGGCGGGTTTCCACTTCTACCTTGTTAAACATGCCTTAGATTTGCCCTTAGAAAAATATCTTTATGCTCGCACTATTATTTTGACGTCTTTTAATGTGCCCCGATCATGTGTTTTTAAACGATATGCATTTGAATCTGTAAATCAGGGATCGATAATAACAGTTATTGGTGAAAACTGTNACAGTTTTTTGGCACTATAACTACAAGAGAGTTCAGGCGGGTTTCCACTTCTACCTTGTTAAACATGCCTTAGATTTGCCCTTAAAAAAATATCTTTATGCTCGCACTATTATTTTGACGTCTTTTAATGTGCCCCGATCATGTGTTTTTAAACGATATGCATTTGAATCTGTAAATCAGGGATCGATAATAACAGTTATTGGTGAAAACTGTCATGGAAAATTAAACTATGAAGGAAACGTTCTACAGCAAAGTGATACATTCAATTTTTATGCAAAATTAAAAGAAAATAACAACTATTTTTGATTTTAATTTTATAAATCCAAAAGAGCAATAATTTTTAATTTTTATATTTTATGTCTTAGATATGCAGAATTATTTAGATAAAAACCAAAAATAATTGTTATTTTGGATTTATAAAATAAAAGTTAGAAATAAAGGTTGTTTAAGGAGTAATTAAATGAAAGTCAAAAAATAATTGTTAAAGAGCGATTTTTTAAATAAAAGTTGTAACTGTTACGGTCCCTGCTCTAAATGGGACTTTCTCTATACACACATATGAACGTAATTGAATCTGTTTGTCAAATTCACAGTATTTAATTAACTAATTAAAATTGATTTCTTTAAATCGCTTAGAAAGTAGCTTCATGTAAATGCTGCTTAAGAACACTTTAGGTGCCTTTGTTGTGGCAAAATATATCAAAAGAGAAAATGATTTTCTCAGTCAAAATTCAAAATTAAAAACATTATATTTATTTAAACTTCATTTTTTGGATAAAACATTTGTTGACTATACTTGGCCGTTTCTCGAGGAACCATTATCTCTTGCAAAAGAAAAACATCTTAAAGCCACAAGCGGCCACAAAAACACTTTAGATAGCAGAACGACTTTAAATAGTTAAAGAAGTGTATCGCTTATATTTCTACAAATATTTTCAAACAAATTATGAAAAACAAAGATGGCAGAGCTTCGGAAAGTAGCAGCCCAACCACAAATAATGAATCCGAACACGTCGACATAGAAGGATGCAACTTTGGACTCACCCCAATCGAACTGCCTTACTTGTGGTACCCGAACCAACAGAGCGTTAACCACCTCGAGTATGTCCGTCGGCTGGAGTGTGAGTTCACTTGCCTTCAACGTGCCTTCCTGGCGCTCACTACACAATTCGCACGATTGCAATTTCGCGTACGCCAAATAGTGCAAGCTGATCCTTGTGAACGAGAATCTCTTCTACTAGATCTCGAACGCCTTGCCTTTAACAGCGAGGGAGAAAATGACGAATTGCCGCCCATTCAGCGCGATGCTATAAATATGGGCGATGTGCGCCGCAAACAAAGTTTCATATTGGAGCGACTGCGCTCGCAACTAAGTGATCTGTCACAAGCTGAAAGCCGGCAGCCAATACCAGAGTTAGATGCCGCACCACCTGAACAAGGCTCTATTGATGAAGTAACATGCTTCTGCCTTAAGAAGAAACGAAAACCACCACCAACCCCAGAAATACCTACTGACCCCAGTACCGCCGTAAGTAGCGCCGAATCAACGCATTCCACATCTAGCAAATCCAAAATCTAAACGTCAGTGGAAAGTGAAAGCGAAGAAGAAAAGTCGAGAAGAACAAATATGAAGTAAAGAATGTCGATCACTGACGAGGAGGCGTTAGCCTATGCGCGCAACGGAACGTTCTCAGTTACAACCCCAACGGCTCCTTTCGCCTTTGCCAGGAAGCGAGTAGTACAAGAAAGCCTAGGCCTTGCGATTGCAAGCCAATGAAGAAGCGAAACGACTGCTAAATAAATCCTTTTCAGAACGGTCCCCTCGTTGCGCTTCTAATCAATAAAAAACTTATTTTTACTATACATGCAAAATATTATTTCAAACAATTTCCCTTAATAGAT
>NW_016175270.1:6966-10175 GCF_001687245.7 Rhagoletis zephyria
GGTTGTGCGCTGGGCTTGGGACCCGCCACGTAAAAACCACTTCCAGTGAAGAAGCAAGGCAAAGCCTCGGATGAGACCCCCCCTTATGATGACGACCACGGCAAATATTTAAAGGACTACGATTTGAGGGCATGCACCTGGAATGTCCGGACCCTTAATGGGGAAGGTGCCTCTGCTGGCTGGTTGAAGTCCTCGTAAGAACAAAAGCTGACATCAGCGCCATCCAAGAAATGCGTTGGACGAGGCAAGGCAAGCAATGCCTGGGGCCTTGCGACGTCTACTACAGCTGCCATGTAAAGGAGCGCAAATTCGGTGTTGGATTTGTGACGGGAGAGAGACTCCGTCGCCGAGTACTGTCGTTCACCCCGGTGGACGAGAGTCTAGCCATAATCCGCATCAAGGCGAGATTCTTCAACATCTCGCTCATCTGCGCCCATGCTCCGACGGAAGAGAAGGATGAGGCATCCAAGGATATCTTCTATGAGCGCTTGGAGCGCACATACGAGCGCTGCCCCCGCCACGATATCAAAACCGTGCTTGGCGACTTCAATGCCAGGGTTGGCAAGGGGGGGGGGATCTTTGGAGCCACCATCGGAAAATTCAGCCTCCAGGATGAAACGTCCGACAACGGATGGAGGCATATCGATTTCGCCGGGGCTCGAAACATCGTAGTATGCAGTACTAGGTTCAAGCATAAAAAGATTCATCAAGCTACGCGGCTGTCTCCCTATCGAAAAACGAGAAACCAAGTCGATCATCTTGTTATAGAAGGAAGTCATGTTTCCAGTGTTTTGGACATACGTACACTCCGAGGCCCAAACATCGATTCGAACCACTATCTTCTTGCAGCCAAGATACGCACCCGCCTATTTGCAGAAAAAAGCACAACAGACAGCCAATGCATTCGCTCCTCGACTCTCACACCTGACCTCAGAGAGAACTCTTCAACACACAGACATATGTAAGCAGTGAAACCACATTTCCTGCTCATTAAGTACCGCCGCCGAAAAAGTAGTCGGATTTAAGAGAGCCCGAAAGAACAACTGGTACGACGAGGAGTGCCAGGAAGCTGCAGAGAAAAAATATGCCGCCCTGTAGGCGCCGCGATAGGGCGCAACACACGCTATGTGGGATCGCAATAGGGATCTAAAGAGGGAAGCGAGACGTATTTGCCGCCATAAGAAGCGAGAAACCAAAATACGTAAGTTCGAATAGCTTGATATGCTGCCCGAAAATTGTACCAGAGAGTTAGGCGACTTACGGAAGATTTCAAGACCAGTGCGCACTCCTGTAAGAACAACAATGGCGACCTAGATACCGTTGTTCAGAAGGTTTTTAAATTATGGAAGGAACACTTTTCCACGCTACTGAATGGTAACAGCACGGAAAGTTGTGGAGAAGAAGAACCTGAGCCCCCAGTCGATAATGACTGAGCCGATGCTCCTCCGCTTGACCATGACATGGTACGAATAGCAATAACGCGGCTGCAAAACAACAAAGCTGCTGTAGCTGACAGCCCGTCAGCTGAGCTATCCAAGAACGGTGGCGAGGAGTTGATAACGTGCATGCAGCAGATGAACGCATGCCCGACGACTGGAATTTAAGTGTGCTCTGCCTAATCCTAAAGAAAGGTGACCCCGCCATTCGCGCCAACTACCGCGGGAACAGCCTTCTAAGCATAGGTTACACGGTCTTATCGAGCGTATTGTGTGAAAGACTGAAGCCCACCGTCAATGAACTGATTGGGCCTTATCAGTGTGGCTTGAGGCCTGGAAAATCCACCATAGACCAGGTATTCACAATACCCCAAATCTTGGAACAGACGCGCAAGAAAAGAATCGACACTCATCACCTATTTGTCGACTTTAAAGGCGCTTTCGACAGCACTAAAAGGAGTTGCATATACGCCACTATTTCTGAATTTGGCATCCCCGCCAAACTGATATAGCTGTCTAAAATGACGTTTAGCAATACCACCAGCTCCGTCAGAATTGGGAAAGACCTCTCCAACCTTTCGCCATCAAACGGGGCTTCAGGCTGGTCATGTGACTTCTTTAATTTGATATTTAACTGAACCGATCGGGAACAATTTACTACAAGAGCGTGCAATTGCTGGCTTATGCCGATGATCAAAAAGCGCGAAGTCTGTTCTGCCTTTTCCAAGTTGGATAAGGAAGCAAAACGAATGGGTCTGGTGGTAAACGAGGACAAGACGAAGTATTTCCTGTTATCAAATAAACTGTCTGCACATTCGTACCTTGGCACCCACGTCACTTTTGACAGTTATAATTTCGAGAAAGTAGAGAATTTCGTTTACTTGGGAACCAGCATAAACACGGATAATAATATCAATTAGGAAATCTAACGCAGGATCACTATTGTCATCAACAAGTGTTACTTTGGACTGAGTAGGCAATTCAGGAGTAAAGTTCTCTCTCGACGTACGAACACCACACTCTATAAGTCTTTCATCATGCCCGTGCTGGTATATGGCGCAGAAGCATGGACAATGACAACACCGAGAGAAAGACTTTGCGGAAGATTTACGGGCCTTTACGCGTTGGCGACAGCGGTTACTGCAGACGATGGATTCTATTGCATTTGAAATAATAGCAGCGGAGTAAGAGCGCACTATGGGAATGCATTCACAAAGATATGCGGAGTTGTCGGGCATAGTAACCATGGACGCATCTATGTCAGCTCCTAGTTGAATTATTGTACTACAATCCGGATCACAGCATTCCATTTCTACGTTTCGTAGCAAAATCCGAATATGAAAGGGTTGCAGAATAGGTGTGTGGATTTTCTCACCGAAGCTGTTAGCTCAAGCTGAAATATACTAGCTAGAAATGCGATTGCTTTATAAAAGAGAGAACTATTTTGAAATTGTAGTGTCTTTACTCTCTACAATATAATTTATGCAACCTCACATACGGGGCTTAGCGTTATCTTAATTCGCGGTTTTGTGTGATCTTCATACGCGGTTTTGCATTATGTTGATACGCAGTTTTGTACTTTAAACGACTATATATAGATATATAAATATATCTTACTGATTTAAAAGAAAACCTCATATATGTACATATGTATATCATCAAAAGCAAGAGGAATGAAAAAGCAACTATTTTATACGGCGGGATCGCGGCGCGTCCAGACGAGTGGCGCGTCCAGACGCGTGGCGCGGAGCGCAAGGCGCGAGCACGGCGTGG
>NW_016175271.1:0-10175 GCF_001687245.7 Rhagoletis zephyria
AAAAAAAAAACAAAAATCAAAAAAGAAATGGCCCTTTATTAATTTTTTGCCATTTTAAAATCTAAATCGTTTTTCTGCAACTTTATCACGTACGCATGCGCGTTACATTATTTTGTAAGTGAAAAAAAAAAAAACAATAAAAAAGAGCATGAAGAGAATAATAGATTTTACTTTCAGTTTCCGGCAGCTCGAAGCAACGGAAAATAAAATAAAACTAACAAATCAGAAACATAAAAGGAAATAAGAAAAATCTCAATTGCACATGACTGCCATTGTTGAATTGTGTAAATGAACCATATCGAGTTAGTTAAATGCAGATATTCATTTGTATGAGTATTTTCCGTAGGAACCGTAACTGTTGCGTAGTCAGCAGTCAGAGGTATAAATCAAGGAAAGGCATAGACAACTTCAAAATCATACGAGAACATAATTTGTGTACTTAAAATTGGTGCTATGGTGACGATAAAAATACCCACCCCTTCAAAAATAGTCTTACCAACAGGGGCTCCGGCGCGCATAATTTTATCATAATTTGCTTTAAGTTGGCATCATTTATTCACTTAGTCACTTTCAATATACAGACGCGCACTTATGCACGAATATTTCTTCGAGGTTCCCCTTAATTACGGTCAAAATAATATTATTTGTTTACGGTAGCAATAGCGGTATAGGTAAACATCAACAAATGCCCAAAGAAAATAAATATACAAACATGCCAAAAGAGCAGTCAGTCAGTCGAATATGTCATTTAACTATTATTTATCTAAGCATGTTAGAGTTAACTAATGGCCAACTGGGCATTAGAAATGCCATATGGAGCAAAGCGCATAGCAAGAAGCCAGAAGCTGGCAATGAGAATATGTACTAAGAATGTTTGGAGAGGCCACTGGAGTGTGCGCTTAATAAAAATAAAAAAAAATACTAACAAACATGCCTGGGAATTTGCTTGCGGGTAAACATGTCTGCAGCTAGGAAGCTGATTTAGAAGATGTGAGAAAATATATGTATGATTACATATACCTATGTATGCATCATTAGTTTCAAAATAATGTTCGTTGGAGCCAGGGGCGCACAGTGTAACGCCTGTGGCCAAAAATAGTAAAAATTAAGGTGGTGAGTTTAGAAATATTTTGTTGGGGACCCATCATAAATACTCTTATTAAAAGAGGACTAAAAAACTCTAAAAGTTTTTTCACTATTTCCTCTTTTTGATTAAAAAATTTGCTTCTGAAAGCAGAAGTTAAAAAAAACGATTTTTTTTAATTACTTGTTTTTTAAACTGTCTTTAGAAGGATGCAAGCTTTTCATTTATGAAGCAATTTTCTTAATGTTATCTGTAATCAACTTTCCATGCACTTAGCGTTCAATCGGTTTCTCCCCATACACTCCTAATTTTCCATTTCTGAGTATAAATTCATAAGAAAGGATATTAAATGCAAATAAAGAAAAGAAGAAAATATAAACTTTGATAACAACAAGTAATTTTTAAGCAAAAAACAAAACCGACTTCAATTCTCATAAAAACATTTAAGATTATCGTTAATTTCTTTATAATCCGATGATCGGACTTAAACCAAGTTAATATATAAGGTAACATCACAATTATAGATATCGGTTAGCGTGGTCCATTAGCGTTTGTGATGAGAGACCATTTGTTAAATTCGGGGTAATATATGTATGTATATGAAGAAAGCCTCCTATTCTTATTATTCTTATTTTCAATGTATATTCGTTTGAGATAGGGCATTTTTGAACCAAATTATAAGAAAGGGCATTCTGAGATAGGGCATTTTTCAATCAAATTCTGAAGTAGGGCGTTCTGGAAAAGTTTTCTAAGATAGAGCGTTGTTGAAAAATTTTCTGAGTTCGTTTTCGAACCGGCTGCCGTGGTAGGTCGATCTTCTACTCAGGAATCGATGTTTCCTATGAAAATAATACTGTTAATTTTTTTTTCAAGTACAACGGTTTGAAAAGATTTTTGGTTTCCTTATAAATAGAGCATCTATTCGAATTTTTTCTGCCTTAAAAAAGGAGAAGATTATCAATACGTTGGAATATATTTTATTTTTATTTTTTTCTTTAATGTAAGTTACCGCATAATTCGATAATTATTTTTACATCGGAATGGTAGTGTCCCACAGGTGGTCCCATACCAATTTAGTTTAGATCCGATTATTGTATCATACAAAAATAACGGTATTCCTAAATTTCTATATGAGAATTGATGTCGCTTGTGTTTTTTTCTTAAGCATTACTTAAATTTTCCTTACAAATTAAAAATTTATTAAATTTAAATTAATTTTCGGTCCATAGTCAAATTATTTAGTCATTTTTAAACGCTCTATAATTTTATTACATTAATTTAAAAATAGTTTTATTGAAAAAAAAATATCATACAATTACGATGTTATAGATTTTAGGTAATTTATTTTCGCTTAAATTAGCAACGTTTTCTGCTTTTTTATGTGTTAAATACAGTTTTCTTAAAGCTTAACAAAATTTGCTGCCAATTTTGATTATTTTAAAAGTGATTGTGGCGCTAAAGCCAGACTTCGTTACATCCATAAAATCATCACCTAAGCAATTCGCTTTGGCGCAACTTTTGGGTGAAGTGACGCATTCAATGCCAGTGCGATTTTTAATTCATTTTTAATTTGAAAACTTATAACTTATTTAAATGCGTTAGTTCAGACGCGCATACATACACATAAATACATATGTAATAAATGCATTTGTGCATGCAAATGTATCTATGCAAATATGTAAATATTAACGGACATATGTACGTATCTACATATGTACAAGTGCGCTCACATAACGTGAAAATTCGCAAACGTCAGCGTGTGTTTAAGGAGAACGCAATTGACAGACAGCAGTTAGGCATCGGCGTGGAAAAATTGCATTTGCATTTGCATATGTCAAAAAACTAATTAAAAGCAAACAACTTGTTCGCAAGTCAAACACCAACAAGCAAGCAAGCCAGCTCATATGTAGATATGTATTTTGTGAATACAAAGAAGTTAGTAAGTAGCTGAACTGCATTGCAGCCCAGTTGAACATATTTCTAGGCCAACTCATCTACTTGCTTGCATTTTTATTAAATAGTGGCGCACTGCTGTTTTTCCTTGAATTTGCTGCGTGCCTTGTACAGTTAATAGTCTTAAACTTGTCAAAATCGTCAACAAACATAACACACACTCCCGCACGCACAACTAACTAATTCACACATTATTCACATTTTCGGTTTGAAACTTAATTAAACTTCAAGTTGAGTTTTTAACAGATTAGATTCATCACGCAGATTCAGATTCGAATTCCGTTGCGGTTGCCGTGGCCGTTGCCGTTGCCGTTACGGCTACGCACAGCAAAGTTGGCCAACGGCTAACTGGGGGAAATTTTTGCAACAAAATCAGCAATGAGAAAAATTAGAAATATTTTATTATAAATAGAAAATGTTACGCGCCATGCGGCCGCATGCAATCGTCAATGTCAGCCGCTTTTCGTCTTATTGAAATTGAAATGTTCAAATGCTATGCAATGAAATGCAATGCGATGAAATAAAAAAGCGGAAAATCAAATGCAAATTCGAATTAAATGTCAGCACGCATTTAAACTGAAAAGGAAAAGGAAAACCAGCAAAAGAGCGTTTATAGCAAATATGTATACATATGTATGTATGTATGCACGATTTTCCCCTCACCTGTTTATTAACTGCTGCTAATCAAAACGAAATTGGCCAAGAAGAAATGATTTTCCCGTCGCCAACGTCAACAACTGTACCGACGTTGAATAAATGCAGAAAAATATGCGGTGGTTGCATGCAACAGCGAAAAAGCCAACTACAATAAAACAACAAAGGCACCTTCAGTAGGTAGCGTCATGGCAGCAAACGTCGACATCACTGCCGACAACCCGCTGTTTTGCTAAGTTTATTAAGCCGCATTATTTATCCCCCCAAACGAACAGTGGGGCAGCTCATTATGCACCGCCAACAACAACAACAACACGACTACTGTTGCGGCACTGTGGAGATGCGGACGTCAAGCGCAGCGGCTGCTGTTAAGTGCAGCGAAGCTAGAAAATGGTAAAAAAGAAATGACTATTAAACCAGTAGCTGTGCTGGCATTCTCTCCAATATCTGTATTCATTAATAATACGGCCAGTTTTTGGGTGCATATGCCAGCCAGCCAGCCAGCCACCACAGAGATATGCCGTGTGTGCAGCGTCGGCGGCGGTGGCGGCTAGCAGTCAAGTCAAATTTTCTAAGATTGAGTGGTTTAACGGTCAAAGACATTAGCCTAAATATTTGTTGGTGAACTATTTTCTTAGTTTGTAGATGACTTATGCTCTCCAGCACTTTTATGAGAAATATTTTATTCTGTAATTTTTGGCAATAAGTGGTTGGTTTGGACAAGAAGCGCGCCCCGTCATAAGCGCCGACTAGCGCGGGATATAAGTTAGGGGGAATTGATTGCAAGGCTCAAGGCCATCGTTAGCAAACTGAAAGGGGCCTTATCAGTTAGGTTTTGGACCTGGCGAAAACACCATATATCAGGTATTCACCAATCCAAGAGGAGCTGCCTTTTTGATGCGAATAAATGAATGAATGAAAGAATGAATTGGGTATACCAGCAAAACTAATACGACTTTGTAAAATGACATTGCGTGACACCACCAGATCCGTCCGAATTGTGAGGGGTCTCTGCGAGCTATTTGATATTAAACGAGGCTTCAGAGAGGGCGACTCGCTCTCATGTGGTTTCTTTAATCTGATTTTGTAGAAGATAATAAGAGCTGCAGAACTAAACTGCCGAGGAACACTTTTGTTACAAGAGCGTTCAATTTCTAGCGAGTACCGACGGCACACGGTGGAGAAAATCTGGAAAGGATTAAATATTTAATATTTTTAATTTTTGACTTATTCTGAAGTTTTTTAATCATTCAATAGATAAGCCATCACTAAAATTTTTACAATTTGGTATTGCTCTTCATATTTGCACAGCTGCAAGTTTTCAAAGTTAATATGTGGTGCCACAAATGTATGCATAAATCTACCGCCTTTTTTTCGGTGCCAAGCGCATATTTGAAAAATAATAAATTTTGTAAAATTTTTATTAATATGTATGTATTTTAGTTGAAAGTTGCAGTTATGTATTTGCTTAACAAATTGCTGCTGTGGAGTTTCGCCCGAAAACCAATTCGCCCAAATATTTTTCATCCGCCCTACAGTGGTCTGAAACCCAAATGTACGGGACAAAACTGTTTGCTCAAAGACGATTTGACACAATTTGACACCACTTTGTTTTCATGTGTTTTTGAAGTAGCTGATTACGAATCTGAAGTCAGATCTTAAAAATTCAAAATGGCGGATCCAATATGGCGAAAAGAAAAATGAAGAAATCAGTAAACTTGATTAAAATAGGACACTTCGGGGCTTTGAGATCGCGGATAGCGAGTCCCGAATCAAAGGTTGGAATTTTGAAATGGCAATTGATTTGGGCAGTCTTTAAAAGAAAGTGAGTTTGGAGCTGGTAAAGTCAGGTAATTAATTTTCTGTAGTTAAAGCAGAAAACATTTTATTGTCAATCAAATTTTATTTTTATAATATTTCACACATTGAAAACCAGCTAACAAAACTTGGTTTGAATAGCCGAATTGGTAAAAAGTTGTATCAATAATGAAGATTGGGCAGAAGGCCCAATGTAATGTTCATCGTTACCTTATGTGGAATCAGCAGTTAAACAAATCAGCCGTTCTGCAGCAGTTATCTTTCTAAATCTAATCTTAATTTCACTATTTATAATTGCTTACAAGTAAATAATTTCTTACAACTTTACATATATATCTTGATGAATTATTATAAATAAGAATGTGAAATAATATTAAAATGTCTCAAAATGCGCTGGAAAAACATCTTACATGGCCCGCTTTAAAGAGGATTACATATATCAAAAAGTGCCAAAAAGCAAAAATAGTTATGGTAAGCTTTAGTCTTATTAAACATTATCTCAAATTCGCACAATTTAACTTTTGCCATTTGAAATTTGTAATATGCAAATTTGTAAACACTAGCTTTTGTTGGCGATTTTTAAATATAATCATTGGAAATAGAAAGAAATATTTTACACAGTCTTATAGCGTCTAAATTAAGCTACCAAACTGATATGACAATTTTATAGGCAAGTAAAGCTATGATTTTTAGCGCAAAATCAACTAGGCGTGAGTGTGTGTCGCTAAACCACTGATACAGCCATCTTAAACTATTTTTGGGTGGTTAAATCACAATACAATTAAAAATATAAAAATAGAAAAAAAAAATAATTTAAAGAATTCGATTTTCCGACTTTTGTCCATCTAGATTTGAGATTCAGACCACCATCCGTAGTGAATACACGGAAGCGAAAAGTGAACGATTTTGGGTGCAAATGAATCTCATGATATGGCTGAATGTGTAATTTCTTGTGTTCGTATTAATCACAGCTAAAAAAAATAATAATTAAGCAAACTAAAAATTAATAATAATTTAAGTTAAGAAAAGAAAAAGTCATATTAGGTGATCTGTATTTAAAATGCTGCACTCTGATAATGTTGCCATATAAGAAGGCGACATTTTTTCCGAGAAAAGAAAACGCCACAAATTAACCAAAATTTGCTTTATTTTATTAACTACTTATTCAAAAAACGACTAGGAATAGTGATTGCTCTTTTCTTTCTGAAGTTATTAATTAATGCGTGCCAGCTTGGCCATTTCGTCTACTGTGCGACAGCAGCATCATCGGTAAAACGAGCGCTATGTCGCACATTGGGACTGCAGCCCCCGAAAGTAATAAAACTAGGCTTGCGAATTCTGAAAAACCCGAATCAAAAATAATACGCTCCAGCACTGAATCTATTCGCCGCGATAACCACTCGTGGGAGCAGACTTAGACCTCCTCCGCTATGCAAATACCAGGTGTAGTTAGCGTGCTTTATTGGACCCATTCACGGTATACATATTATTCATGTGCGATTTTTTTAATTTTAGTAGGTCAGATTCAATGATTGAGAGCAAATTAATTTTATTGAATTAAAAGCTAACCAGATTCAGCTTTCTCTAAAAATTCAAAATACTATCTATCCTATTTTTGGTGACGAAAAATATATGTATTTATATCTTTCTGTTGCCATCCGTTGAGTTTAAACACCGACTTTGTTATTCATAACCTTTGCTTATTTGATAGCAAAGATCTTGTCGCAATCATTTCATTCCTTTCCAATTTTCTTAAACGCCCACACAAAGCAAAAGTTCTTACTGCCTTATTGATGGTTATTTTGCACCTCAGGCAATGGAAGTCTTTTCAACACCAATTCAAAAATTATAAAATCACTCTACCGTGATCACGTAGACAGCTATATATACATGTACATATGTAGGTATAGCTATCATACAAAAAAAAAATTAATGAAACATACAAATAAGTCCCATTTTTGATTTCCTGTTGATATTCTACGCTATTAATTTCGATCTGTTATGCGCCAGCACTCATAAGCATGATTATGTAAATTAATTTTTGTGATATTTATTTTATTTTATTTATTTTGCTAAAAGCACGCCAAAAGAAAACAAACAAAAATTACATGACAGTGTCGCCAACAATTCTTTGTTTATACATTTTTTGAAGCAGTGCTTGGCAATTTACCAAGCAAACAAACAGAAAAACAAAGCTTAGAAAATAATTAAGGTAAAAATATATCGAAAATTGATCAGCTTTGGAGCCAAAAGTGTAGAAAAACCTGACGTGCAGTCATTTAGCTGCCACTGGCGAACCGCATTCAGGCTTATTGCTCTTTGGTCTATCGCAAGACAACTCCACTGGCAGCGGTATGGATATCAGTGTTTCCATATCTACTAAGTAAAAATATGTATGTATGTATGCATATTGAGCTGCGTACGGCTAAAAGACAGCAGTGACAAGTCGACAAGTAAACGTTGCGTCATTTCAATTCAGTTACCATTCGTAGCAACTTTTTTGGTCGTTTTCCTGCAGCTTCCACTGTCATTTGTGACTGTAGCTAAACGAATATTTTTTCTGTTGCACGATCTTGATAGTTGCTGTTTACACTTGAATGATCATTTCTATTTAATTGACTTTGTCAGCCAAAAAGAGCAAAGAAAAAAATTAAAAAAAAAACATCGATAAAAAACTGTCGCTAGCAGAGTGTCCAAAAGTCTATGAGCTATGAGAATCGCGCTGCCAAACTTGAGAAGTACAAAAAAAAAACCTAAACCTAAACCAAATGCAGCTGAAGGTGTGCTCTTATTACCCGCAATGATACAAAAAATATAAAGTAAATAATAATTATAATTATCAATTGAATTAAAGTCGCGCACCGCCGCAAGTCTGCCCTGTTGGCTGATAAGGCAATTTAACTGGCTGATCTTGAGTTTGGGCGAGCAATGAAAATAAAAAATAAATCTTTAACTTTACTTCAAGCCTTCAATCACTTGATTGACTTATGATTTTAAAATTCACTTATTGTTTGCGCCACAATTGATTGTTGTTGTTGGCACCAGTGTGTGCGCGAGTATGCATGCGAGCGCCTGGAATCATTGATTCAAATTTAATTTCATTTTCAAGCCCAGCCCAAGATAAATTGATTTTTTTATTACTTACTTCAAGTCTTCTAGCTGTTTCAGTAACAAGCATTTTATCGAATTGTCTTTTTTTTTTGTGGTAAGAAGTGAAAAATATGGAAGCGGATGTGGCGTTGCTTGCCTGCCGCTCCAAACTATGAATGAATAAGTGCGTGCTTTCCATTCAACAAATTTCGAACTTTGCTATGTGCGTAGGTGGCTACATGTTAGGTTTTTGACAGCCAATAACTGGTTGTTTAAAAAATAAAATAAAACATAAAAAAATAAAAGAAAAATAAGAGCCAAATTGGAACTTAGTTGCGTAAATAAGGCATTTCCATCAATTATGGTAAAGAAATAAAAGAGCTGTTCTGAGGGCATTTTTGAACCTAATTCTGGGATAGGGCGTACTTCAACCAAATTCTGAAGTAGGGCGTTCTTGAAAAGTTTTCTGAGATAGNTGCTGTTCTGAGGGCATTTTTGAACCTAATTCTGGGATAGGGCGTACTTCAACCAAATTTTGAAGTAGGGCGTTCTTGAAAAGTTTTCTGAGATAGGGCGTTATCTGAGATAGGGAGTTTTGTCTGAGATAGGGGTTTTTCCATCGTCCACTAAGCCATCGAATTAATTTTCGATTTTTTCGAATTTCGAACATTTCCCAATTTTTTTTTACTGAAAATTTGAAATTTTGTTTGTAATAATGATAACTCGAATCGAAAAAACGTTCAATTGAACTTAAGTACAAGGTGATGTCAATAATTTTGACATAATGAAAACCAAGCAATAGATAGAGCTTTTACATTATAAAGCATCTCTCTCTTTCATTTATTTTTATGAATATATTTGTATAAATGAGATTAGTTACATAAAAGATATATAAACATATCGATAAATACATTTCAGTATGAGTTAACACTTATACCCAGTTTCACGAAAGCAATTTAAATGAAACATTATTTGTTTGTTTGTGAATGTGGTGCCACATACAGTGAGGACAGATTTCTACAGAAGGAAGAGTTGCCTTCTTGCAAATAAAGACGAAATTCTATCTTTTTTTTAGAAAAATTCGATTGTTTCCAAACTTTAGCACCACAAAGTTCGATTCCAAAAATTCGCCATCCCTATTTTTTACTTGCTTCTAATAGCGGTCTCCGCAAAATTGATAAATTCCAACTTTAGGGTATCTTAATTAGCATGAAAATTTTCCTTTTTTCCACGAAAAGTTACTTTACGAAGAGGCTGAAACTTCATACGTCGAATTAAAAAAAATTATCGAAGTGAAGAGAGTTACCTTTGCGAAATGGATTGACGTGGAGAGTTGCATTAAGGGGAGGGAACCGCAAATTTCAACCAGGGCCTTAATATCTTCATTGTGTCCATTTGAATTCTAGAGAAAGTTTGCTGTAAAAGTATCAAAGCATAGCCATTACCGCTTTTAATTTAATGTTGAAATCAGACCACGCGTCGTACAATATTGTTACCATTTAGTTTACGGAAATTACCGATACTTACTTTCAGTTTGTTTGTACGCTCGGTTTTAATTAAACTTTGCTTGTGTGTA
>NW_016175272.1:0-10174 GCF_001687245.7 Rhagoletis zephyria
TTTCATAGATTGAAGGCAGCAACCAATAGGAAGGGAATAATTTCCGGAAAGTATATATGTATGTATGTATGTCTATATTGTTACCTTAATAAAGAAAGGCCCTAACTCATTTTCATTTGGAATCCAGATTCATACAAAATCTGTCAAATAACTCACAATTATCTAATATAAATTAAAAAACATTATTACAGCATTACATAAAAAGTATACTTTGCAATCAACTGTTGATTTAAGAGCTATTTATTAAATTTTCTAGTATTTTGTACAATACACAAGAAAATTTGTCTAAAATATTGCGTTTTGCCGTAAATTTTTTCTACAAAAACAATATCTACTTCCGTTTTCTTTTCTGGATATCCAAGTGTGACCTTTGAGGAAGAAAATAAATCCTCACCGATAGAAGTTGGATTGAAAATATAAAAACTATACTCACCTAAGCAAGGTACAGAACAATAATTTTTTCCCGAATTTTGTTATTATGTCACTATGTTTATACAATGAAAAAAAAAAATCCAAATTGCTTATCGGCTTCGGCGGCCAATTTCCTTCTAACACTACACCGCTAGTTTGAAAGCTTACTTTGAGGGAATTCTGGTAAGATATCGTTCTTGATCACAGCAACATTGGGTATCTTTTATAACCTTAGGACAGTCTAGGAAGAAAGATTTTATGGTGACAAAATTTATAAACCCTTGCTTGGTTGGTTACAGTGGCTTGTCTCCCTGACGGCAAGCAGTTTGTCCTTTTCGCTCTAATAAAACTTTGTTCGCCGAAACTGAGGCCTATTGTGAAAGCAAAGAGAAATCTATGTAAAAAGTCATCAAAATGTTGGAACACTTTTATACTGGATTTCCACTGGGCATTAAATGGCAAAAATTGTAATAGCAAATTTGTGTATTACAAAATAAAGGGGCCATTACGTTAAAAAATAGTCATTAAACTCATTTCCACATATCATTTTTTAAATGGCACCAATTTTTTGTCATTTCAATGCCTTGTGGAAACTCGGCATTATAAATGTGAAGGTTTGAATGAGTGACACAGACATGTTATAGCTGGATTAACATTTAGGAAATTTTTGGAAGCGACATACCAATTTTTAATCAAATATGTACTTTAATATGGGTATCAAACAGGATAGGTTTAGGAGAGTTTTACTTCGAACATATTTTTAAAGAGGGTTGCCATCAATATAAACATTCAAAATAATTTTGAAAAACAAGTTTAGGAAATATTTGATGTGGGCATTAAGATAGCTTTATTTCGAAAATATTATACGGCTGCCACCTGTGTAGAAATTAAATATAATTTTAATTAACAAGTTAAACGAAGTTTTCGGGTATTGTATCGAAGGGAGGTTTTTATTGCCTTTGCTTTCTGTCCAAAATATTTTTGAGGGGGGTTGCCACAGCTTTAAAAAATCCAGTTCAATTTAATGAGATGTTAAATGAAACGCTAAAATACCTGTATCAAACGAAATAAGTTAAAGACAGCTTTTTCTGTTCCTGTTTCAAAAGTCGAAATTAACTTACTTAGTTAATATAAATATTACCTCGAGGCATCCCATTTTATAAAAAAAAGTTTGCAGATTTCGAAGATTTATGTAAATCAACTTTTTCCGCTTATGTTAAATGAAATATAAAACTTTGGCATTGATATAAAGACTACCTGCGGAAAGTAAGTTGTTCTTCTTACTATGAAGGCTGGTTTAATTAAAATTTGGCACAGACATTGGCCAAATCCTGAGATATCATTTTGTATCCGAAAATTCGCATGAAAGGGAAATGTCGAAACTGGCTCGATAAAGAAACCCAATATTTTTTTGAAGTGTAACTTCTTTAGCGGGGTTTGGTTGGTTGGGAGTAAATTGGCAAATTCAACGGAAATTGCACACGGAAATGGTGCAACGGAAATGGTTGGGGCTGAAACAAGTGCTTCTTGAGTGTATGCACATGTTATTAATTTAACAAACACTTGCTAAAAAAGGTTAAAGAATAACACAAGAATGAAAGTAAAGGCGAGTACGTACATAGTTAAAGAAAAGGCTAATGACAAAGGTAAAAATAAAAACAAAAACAAAAATGCATAAAGATAAAGGCAAACATGAAGATCAAGGTAAATTTAAACACTTTACTTATATAAGAGCAAAGGTGAAAGGGAATATGTAGATGAAGAAAATAATAAACATAAAAGTAAAAACAAAGATAAATGTAAAGAAAAAGATGAGGATGATGATACAGATAAAAGTAAAGATAAAGATAGAGGAAGAAAGATTAAAATAAAGGTAATTATAGAGAAAAGGATATAGGTGGAGACCCAGAGACTGAATCTGTGAACTATTTTTGGATTTTAGAGATTTTCGGGATTCTCGGGACTTATCGATATAACAATCGATGTTTTTATCGGTTTTGTTATCGAATAATATTTTTATGGATTTTGTTATCGATATTTTTATCGATTTTGTACTCGATATTTTTACCGATTTTGGTATCGATATTGCTATCGTTTTAGTAATCGATATTTTTATCGAATTTGTTAGCGATTATTTATCCATTTTGTTATGGATTTTATAAGCGAGTTTTGTGATCGATTTAGTTGTCGATTATTTATCGATTTTGTTGTCAATATTTTTATCGATTTTGTTATCGATTTTCTAATCGATTTTGCCACCAATATTATTATCAATTTTGCTATCGAAGTTTTTATCGAATCATCGGTTTTGTTATCGATATTTTCATCGGTTTTGTTGACGATTTGTTTTATGTTACTATCGAGAGAGTATAAAGATAAAAACGAAGATAAAGGAAACCAAAATAATATAAATGTAATTAGAATGAACAGGGGTAGAGGAAGGGATCTAGATAGAAAAAAGACAAAAAATATATCCTTAAGCTAAAACAGATGTACCTATGTATGTATATTGGTTATGAGACAAAAGTTTCACTTCTCCAGTGTGGCCTAGGCGCACTTACTTTTTTTTCTTAGTTAGTTCTGGTTGAGTTTTAAGCAGTGAACGCCATTTCTTAGAGCATGATAAAGTACTCGTAGAATTAGAATCTTTACTGCATATTTGGTTAGATAATGTAAAGCGAATGTTAGAATGAAGGTTCGTTTCTGAAACTTCAATTTCTTTTAAAACTTTGAACTTCAACTTGAATATGTATGTATGTATGTAAGTTAAAAGAGATATTAGTTTGTGCAAATAACAAATTCCATCCACTACTGAACATAGTCAGTCACGCACTTGAAATTTGAAGTATGTATATGACGACCCACATTCAACCGACTTAAATAAAGAGTGTGACTATACTACAAGAAATGCTTGTCATATGTACATATGCATACATAAGTAGATACATATGTAAATACCGACACAAATATGTATGTACATATGTATATCAGCGTGCATATGCTGAGTTGAGTTTTCTTGTTATTTTTTCTTAATTTTCTTACGCAAATATTTTCTGCGAGGCGTTAATTTAGCTACATATGTATATGTATGTACATGTATGTGCCATGTTAAAGTTGACGTCATGCGAACAATGTGAAATATGGACTTATGTATATTCATATACCCATATGGAAAACTGCATATATAAAATTTTTTTTCCATATATAAATATGTATATACGATGTGATGAACGCCGTGGAATTGCAAAACATGGCATAGACATTAAAACAAAATATATATGGAAGCGTTGAAAACGGCGTACGGGTGCGTAATAAAAACATAGAAATGAATAAAAAAGTACCAAGGAAAAATTATACATAAGTAAAACATTGCGCGAAAATAAAAATTCAACGCTGCTATAAAAGAAAATTAAATAAAAATTAAAAAGTGAGAGTAAATAAAAAAAGAAGAAAAAACCCCATAAAGGAAATATATTGAAATGTAAGAAATACAAGAAAGCTAAAGCAAAAATCATTCGCCATCGAAATATGCGAAAAATGTTACCTTAAAATTCCAGGCAAGTACGCGTAGGACAATAAATATAGAAAAAAAATAAACACGAGATGCATTGTTCCCACTCGCAAATAACACGAAGTATGACTGTATAATTGTATTTATATTTGTACAATATGTACGTGCATTAGGGTGGTCCTACATTTTTTTTTTTAGTCACTCTCTAGAACTGAAGAATGTCGCAGAGCCATCCTATCCACAAAAATTTCCAGCGAACTCAAAAAGGATTAGTATTTTCAATAATATCTGCTGAGTAAGTAGTCGAATCCGTTTAATTCAACGAATTCGATCGTGACATGCACTGTTATGTTTTGATAGTCTTCTTAACAATTTTTTTTTACAAATAATTTAAATTGCCGCTTTGCAAAATGTTGATTTCACAATTTAATTCTAAACGCATTTTAAATATGTTTAATACAATTAATCACTTATTTTGCTTAGAAAAAATATGGTTACTCAACTGTCAGAAAGTCATAAAAAATGGGATTTTTCAAGATTTCTTATTTAATGACAGTTGTCCAGAGAAAAAGTTTATATGTGATATAGAATTCAAGATCAGTGAGTCTTAAAACCTAATAGGTTACATTTTTGGGAAAATTTCCTTGTTTCTAGAGAAATTGAAAGCTTATTTGACAGCTGTCAACTGTCACATTTTAGATTTGACAGTAATATTCGTGATCCGTGCTTTAATAAGTAGCATTAAAAAAAAAACAAAACGATTTACATATTTTTGGCGACATTTGCAGTCAAATTGAAAGCTGTCAACTGTAATTTGACTTAAAATTTGTGAGTAGCGTGCTTAAAAATCTAATCAGTTGAATTTTCTGAACTTAAGTTGGCATAAAATTCGTGACTAGCGTGTCTCAAATCCGAATCCGTGGCATTTTAAAAAAGATTTTATCATTTTTAAAGAAACTGACAGTTGATCAGACAGCTGTAAACTGTCAACCTACAAATTTCATGGCATATTCGGAATTAGTATGGCAATAAATCTATGATCCCATAGTTTTATTAAAACAGTAACAATGCTAATTTTTGAGCTTAAACATTGCCTCTTCAACAGCAGAGAAATATTTGTTTGTGGACCACCCTAATGTAGATATATGAAGCTGTTAAACAAGAATTTGCCGAGAGTATTTAATGGAATGGGAGAATTTGAAAAGAAATGAGCCAACAAACTATTCTCAGTCAACCAGCTTGTCCGTCAGTCAACACTGTTTTATAAAAGTTGGCTAGAAGAAAATTATATTATTGTTTACATGACTTTTGTGTATGCATGTATATTTTACATGCTTGTTACAGTAACATAAACAAGACAAAAAATCATGTAAGCAAGTAAAATAAAAAAAAAAATATATAAATAGACATTGTAAATATGTACATAAATACAAAACAAATTTATTTATTTGGTTTTTGCGCTAAAATCTGCGAAGCCGTTATGGAGGCTGGGAAATTGTGAGAAGTTAGGTGAACGCATTGAGTATGAATCACCGACTACATAATATTACCGAGTGCTTATGCGAATGGCGCACTCCAATATAAACACATGCACTTACGTATATATACATACATATGTACTAATAAAGATACACAGCTTCAGATTGCTATAGATATGACACCAGCAAAGTCATTTACACTTGCCAAACGAGCTGGACGCTTGCATGTGAAATGTACTAACTATAACCAGGCGTGTAGGCCAGTCATGTATCTACGAGTAGAGTTAGTTGAGTAACGCAGTCCAGCTAGTAGTTTATTCATTTCGGTTGTGTAGGTGTGTGGGTCAGTGTTGGCAAAGTGCGACCATGATAGTGCGTTAAGAACACAGCGCGAGGGGAGCACAAATACATACAAATAAGGCGAAGTAAAATAATGTTAATGTTTATATTTTACAACGGAATATCTCAGCATTAAATAAATGATATGACCATATGTAGTCTTTGATGTTACACAGGCCGTACGAAATCATACACTTCCATAGAATTACAGAATTAACTTTCCGCATATTTGATCTCAATGGTACAAAACTCAATAACATTGCTAAATGTACTTGATAAAAATTGATTTACAATAAAGAAAATTGTTTTAAAAAATCCGCGGAGACTTTTCATATGACTCAATATTACGCACAGGTACAACAACCTTCTTAGGGCCGGTTACTTAATGTCTGGTTAACAGGGAGTCGGTAACATCGATAACTATGTTTAACCGGAGATTAGTGATAACCAGACATTGAGTTATCGGCCCTTAGTCAAATGTTTAACGTTGGCGGGAAGTTGGGAGAGGTATGACCATGTACACAGTAGAAAAACGATGTTTTTTGCATTTATCTATTCACGATAAAACAATTATTATAACCAAAAAATACATGCTTCTCACAATAAGTAGAAAACAATTTAAATGTTCCCATGATTATAGTACACACAATTAACTCAATTCAATTCATCACAGTTGACACATTCTCTCACTGGTTGTCGGCAAGCAAAAAAGTATATGCAAATATTTTCGGAAAACATTTATCATTGTAATAATTCGTAATTAATGAAAGTATAAAGCAGTTACAAGCATGTTTTCCATACATACATACGTATGTATGCTATATATAGCGTTTGTATAAGAGGAGGCTACCATATGCCATATTCAACATACCTGTAGACACTATACACAGTGGCGAAAATCTAAATAGGGAAGAGACATTTAGGCATCATTTGGCTATTTCGCTTTCGTTTATTTAATTACTGGCACATACCCTGCGTGCTTCACTGCGTCCTAAAAGTATTTTTGTGAGTTTTGATACCTTTATTGTAATATTTCATTTGTTTTATCAATTTAATTGAAATCAATATTTCAAACAGGTGGCAACCCTTCTCAAACATATTTCCGCCAGTAAACTTGCCTAAACCTCTTCATTTTATTAGCCATATTTCAATACTCAATTTATCCAATCAACTAAATCAAATTTAAAATTTCAAACAGGTGGCAACCCCTCAAACATATTTTCGACATTAAACATTCTTAAACCTCTTCATTTTGGTACCAATATTGCAATATTCACATTAAAATTTTCAAACAGGTGGCAACCTTCTGCAGAAATGTTTTCCGCTATAAGCGTTTTTAAACCTCTTTCTTTTGACAGCCATGTTGCAATATTTACTTTATTTATCAATTTACTTAAACTGCAATTTTTAAATAGGTGGCAACTCTCAATTCTTTTTCTTTCAGTAATTTAAGTTAGACCTCTACCAATACATCGGCGAAAACTGCATTCAATTCCATCGCGCGTACAGACGGACAATATGTAATTCTAAAAATTGTTGATTTGGTTTATGTTGCTCTAATAAAGACCCCCATATCAATTTTTCTTTAATATATATAATGTACAGGCCTGTTACAATTTCATTATATGTATATGTATTATTTTTGCTTAAGTGTGCTCCTTATCTAACAAAAACCATGTAAGTCAATTTCAAACTTTTTACCAAAAATTAGGAAATTCAACAAAATTTCATCAAAATTTTGAACTTTTTCTTAGATTTCTTAGAACCATACTTAGCATGCCCATTCAATTTTAATACAACAAAGAGTATTTTTTAAGTTTCTAGGACTTACCGTTGATTTTTGGCATTTTTTTTTGTGTGGAAGGTATTGCTCATTTTCTCCATACCAAAAATATTATCGAACGTACTTTGTATGGGAGAAAAGGCATGCACAAAAAATTGGCAACTTCAAACTCGCACTTTATTATGCGGCATACTCAAAAAAAAAAAAAATTTAAATAATCTCAATAAAAAGTTTCAAATTTTTAATGAACATTTGTTAAAATTCGTTGAATTTTTATTAAAGTTCTATAAAGTTTGAAATTTGGATTTACATGGTTTTGTTTAAAGCTATATAAATAATAATGAATAGTACAAATTTGTTTAACAAAGAAAATTAGCCAAAACTTACTAAAATGTCTCTTCCCTATTTACTTTCTCGCCATCGTATATATGAGGTAAAGTGGCCATATAAGAGAGTGAGAGTGATGAAATGTCATTAAGTACGAATACTGCATTACTGCATAAAGTAATTGCAACAAAATGCAAAACAGGTTTAATGAAACTACATACAATGAAATTGTTGTTGACATTTTTTCTCACTTAAATGCACATAATTAATTGAAGTCATCGAACGCTTTTTTTTACAAGACTTATGTATGTACATTAAATACACGCGTAAAAATATAATAACATTTTCAATAAATTAAGCGCTGATAAATTGTCTGTTTTACTTATATGTATATACATATGTATACATGTATAATGGTGTAATACTTACACAAATTATTTTTGAAGTAGATAGACAGGGCAGGTGAAGGTATAATGTGCCAATCACAAGTAAGTCAATCGTCTATCCCTGCTCGTTATGAATGTGATGATTGAGCTGGCGCGTGTAATGTAAAACAAACAAGCGAATCACAGGTGTATGTACTTGCGACACTCAACTTAACTAAAATTAAGTTTCATGCCATTTTTCAACCATTAACACTTATACTNGGCATTTAAACTGGCAACTGAAGAGCTGCAAGAAGAAGAAGAAGGACAAAGCGGGGTTAAAATAGCAGCGGGGTGTTAGCTGATTGGGGACTTGCGCTGAAAATTTCAAAGGGAGGCTTGCTAGATTTTTTAGGTTAAATCCTTAAGTAGTGAGCGTTACCAATGCTGTTTCGAGTATAATGTACATGTATGGATGGGTATAAGTACAGGGTTGAGACAGAAAATCCGTACAGTGATTTATATATCTATATGTAATGCCTAATAAAAGATTTAAAAATAATTTACAAATAGAAAAAAGAAACGGTTTTCTATTCCTGAAAGCGATTTTGGTAAGCTTGTGGGTTTAAAAAATAAAGGGACGCTAATATCTACAATAAGAGCTACAAATTGTAAATGTAGCATTATACCCATATAGTTGATTCCAGAAACTTGTGTTTGTAGGGCGCAGTTTTACAGCGTTGGCAACAAATTTTAGACAAAAAAAAAGAACTTTATGAAATACATAAAAAAATTTCAAAACGGGGCTGCAAATATTTTTTTTAGAAAACAATGGCTCCAAAGGAAATTCAAAATATTATAACAATGTGATTTAATTTCCAAAAAGTTTAGTAAAAATTTAATTTTGAATAAAATTGCCATGTATTTAAATATGTAAAAAAAACTTGATTATTCCGCTAATATTTAATTTATTTAACGTATTACTTAAAGTGAAATTATGACCACATCGGCAAGCAACAATTTATTTATTTATTTTTTTTAAGGTTTTAAATTTTAACAATATATATTAGGGCAAGTATTTTTTTGGGAGCAAAATTTTCGAAAAAATTGTATAGCAAAGCAAATTCTACGATTAATTCTAAGCAAAAATGGCGAATAAACTATATACAAAAAATGAAGAAATATTCTATTCTCTCGGTTATGTGTATTAGTTTCTTAAGAATGGAGAAAACACAAAATTTTGTAAATGAAAAGTTGATTTCCTTCAGAAAAAATTATATCATTTTTGTTATATAGTTTATTCACCATTTTTGCTTAGAATCGAACGTAGACATCAAATATATCATAAACATTTTTCGAAATTAAATTACTCCGCCCTTATGTATATATCGAGAAATGTTTTATTGAATTTTAATGCCTTGGAAAAATAGTTTTGAAATATTAAAGAGAAAGCTATAGTAAAATATTTAAAAGCCAACGAAAAAAAATTTAAATCTGTCGATGATTTGCAGTGCACGAATACTTATGTTTTTAATTTAATTTATGATTTAAATCGTAAAAAAAATAATATTTTACAAAAATGTATTACCTGAAATGTAAATTATAGCCTCATTGACAGGAAAAAACATGAATTAATTAATTTATTTTTTTAAAGGTTGCCATAAAATTTTAATTATAATGTATATAGCAGAACTTTTATTAAACATAATGCCGTGGAAAAATTATTTTGAAAAATATAAACACAAAGATATAATAATATCTTTTTATTATTTTTTTTTTTTACATTTTTCGGTGATTTACAGTGTACGAATATTTATATTTTTTCCTTTATAAAATAAAAATATTTGCGATATCTCTATTTCTTAACCTTATATTAGGTTTAAAGCAGAAAAATAAGCAAATTAACATATGATGCGGCGCTGCAGTAGAGTTATATGTAAAAACCGCTTTTATGATCAGA
>NW_016175273.1:0-8595 GCF_001687245.7 Rhagoletis zephyria
AAATTGTCAAACTGGTAGGCACATACTAGTTAATGAACTAGTATTTTTTTAAGTGGTTTGGCTTTTCACTGCAGAGATTATACCCTCGCGGGGTTGTCACCTATCCGGCTGTTTTTATATTTATGAATACAACGACGATTAATAGCTTTTACAAAAGGTGTTTAAGAACACTTTCTTCAAAAATATTTGAAGGCAATTTCGGTCTAAATGTTGTTGTGGCAAAGCCCGTCGGCTAGTTGCCAGAGCAGATTTTGCTTAAGTCTTCCGATATGAAAGCAATCAAAGTAATCTACAAGTGACAAAAATAATAGAGAGCAGATTATGTTGCTTTTTAGTTGTGAACTACAAAGAATTTTGCTTCGCAGCTCAACTGGTTCGTCTTCTATATTTTTGTCTATATCAGCAACTGGTATTTTTTAATATAGCGCTTTGATACGAATAGTCAATTGTCCAGCTATGCATCAGCAGAAACCAGTAGAAATACTAGTTGGGTCATACAAGTTGGCGGGGTAGTCTGCCTAAATTTTCAAATTGACAATTCCAAAGTAGATGTTGCTCATTGCATAACAACTAAATGGTGTTCGAAATTCGATTTCTACCAGTTTATGTGAATTCTACCAGAATGTTCGCTGACTGGGTGCGATTTTCACTGCAGGGCACCCATACATGTATGTATGTATGTATATGGCTACATACACGCAAACATGCTTTTGATTGTCATTGCACAAGCAAACCGCATAACGGCGATGATACGTAACTGATAATACACATTGTAACGACAACACACGTACTACTAACGTTTGAGAGTTTGAGTGTAGAGCTTTGGTGTGTGAATGTTTTCTTCAATTTTCCTGTCGTCCTTGACTGCATATTGATATGCTAATCGGAAAACGTGTACGACACATGTACCACAACGACGATGGGAGAATGTGCGAAATGACGCCATCTGTTGGCAACAACAGCCGGAGGATATCACTAATTTTACTTGCTAGGTATATAGTGTGGCGTTTCCTTAATATACATAAGCACATATTTCGTTTTATTAAACACATCAACTTCCCAACACCAATGACCGCATAGACAATTACTTCATGCCATTATGTGATTTGGAATGAGTTTGGTTTGTTTGCGAATTGCGAAACATGCTACCAAGAGAAACATACATACATTTTTCATATAGCCACATATGTATGTAAATACATATTTACGTGCATATGTTTAAGAAGCTGAAGTATCATTGAGTGCCTCATTATTAAGTAGGCTACGTGTGTGTGCGCCATATATTACGTTGTGACCAATGTGTGTGTGTGCGTGTGCGTGGGTGTGTGTGTGTGTGTGCATTGGATATGAAAGTGAAGTCAGCCACAGTGTAATAGTGTTTTGCATTTGTGGCTTTAATATGAACCTTGAGCACGAAGGCACCGAGCAGCAATTGCTTCTGTTATTGAATGCATAAAGTATTTATTTACATTGTCACTTTGCTGACGACAACAAAACATAGCAGTCAGTGCTGCAGTACTCCCTCAACGTACCCATACTAGGATATTGTGGAGCAAAACCTCTCATCCAGCTCGGCTGTCCCACCAATTAATGAACATTACACGTGGCTTACACACACACACAAACACGCACGCACGCACGCACGTGGAGATACACACACGCTCTGGCACTTCCTTCGACCGCAGGCAAATGGGTATTTGTCACAAATACCCTACGCTTGGTCAGCATAAATTCCTTATCCGCAAACAGAACAAGACGAGACCCCATCAGTGAATATTCAAGTCGAACCGGATTGCGTTTGTTCATATCTTTGACCTCCGCTCCAATGCACTCGCCCACATATTCAGCACGGTAACGTACACATGCTTCACACATACCGTTTGGGAATCGCATAGCTGGGAATCCGAATGTGACCTGAGCACCTGTCGACCACAACGGATCAATCTGTCACTAGGCAACAATGTTTGCAGGCAGATTAACTTGCTACGTGTGTATGTATATACGTACATACATACATACATATTTACATAGGTAGTTTGCATTATGACACTGTTGCATCGAATAACGGCTAGTGAGCTGTGATAAGCTATAGGGAATTCTTGTGAAAGCATTTCAGATATAGTATACCCTTGTGAAGATGCAGAGAAACTTTCAGATATATGCGTAGAAATGTGTGTACATATGTATGTCAGTGTGTAGTTTTTCTTAACTGCAAGTGAAAAGTTATAAATACCAAATCAAGGTCCGTAACTTTTATGCTTTTTTTCCGTTGATATGATTTCGATCAAAAACTAAGCGCTACTATTTAGCTCTTACTTTTTCATTCAAAAATAACAGTTAAAATTTGTTTTTATCTTTTTCGATTATAATTAAGTCAACTTTTGAAAAAATTTTAATTGCGAAAATAACGAAAATTAATTTTCTGAAAATTAAAAGGTTTCTAAATCATTTGAGATTACAATTCGTTTTTCGTTTATTTTCGATCGCTGGATCAAATCTATAGTTTTAAGTCGACCTCATTGAGTGAAAAGTGACCATGATATCTAAAGATTTCATATCATAGGCTGTAGACCTACTGGACTTACTGTCAATTAAATCTCATGAAATTGTCTACTACCTTCATATTGTCGCTGGGCGCGCAATACCTCGTATACGCCAAATGCAATACCACGATTTACATATTTCGTGCCAGTTGTGCGGTCGTAAATGAATAATCGGAGAGGGAATATATTTCTAATATATTTTTTTTTTGGTAATTTTGAAATTGCACACGAATTAGTTAGTAGTGCACGCTAACGCAGAGCCTAGGTTCAAACCCAGCTCCCCACCAGCATCTATACATATAATAAAATTTGTTGACCGAGCTTTGCTCGAAGTGCATATATTTGTTAGAGTTTTCAAGGTTTTGATATCGAATACAGGTTAGTTAGATAGCATTTAAAACGAATATTTTGGAAACATATTTAAATAAAAATTGGCTTTTGATATCTTATAAAAAAATAAATGCCTTTCTTTAAAAATTAGATGGCATCCCTATTTGGAAATATACTGGGATGAAGAGTAGAGTAGAGTGTATTAAACGTATATTTACATAAAAATGTGGAATTGAAATTAACAAAATTATTGCACCTTTGTTTTATAAACAAAAAATTTAAAAAATGTTGCATTCAAAATAGGTGGCAACCCCCTTCAAAAATATCTCTATTTTAGGAATTTTTAAAATACTCTTCATTTGATGTTTCATTTAATTTCCAACTAATTTCAAATAGCTTGCGACCTTTAACGAGTATTATCGGAGTAAATACGTATCTCGATAAACAAAATTTCATTAAAATATTTAGAGCCGTTTCCGAGAAGTTATGTATGTATATATATACAAGAACTACCAGTTTAATGTAATGAGATTAAAGAAAAATTATTATGGGTGAGGTTAGAAAGTTGTGGCCTCCCTCTTCTTGATGTTTAAAAATGCTGCGCTGTCAAATAAAAGTCCGGAAAAAGTAATATAATTTGTAAGGGTATAAAAATGTTTCTGGCTATAAGGAAATTTCACAAAAAGGAGGAGGAGATAACGATATAAGAAAAAAGAACAAACGATAATTTCCATTAAATATTTTTAATCGATACTTCGATTGTGTACTTGAGATTCAGAAGAAAACAAAAACATCAGACATGGCCGATTTTGTTTTATTGAAAAAAGGGAAATTTTCTGCTTAAAAATTTTATTTTTTTTACTTGTGTGCGTTTTAATTCTGCAAAATTCTTAACCCCATTATCCACATTCTAGTGTACAGCAGTATTTCCGAAAGAAAAAAAAAGAAAAGAGTGAAAAAATTATTTCACAATGGCTACAATAAAAGATTCTAAAACTGAATCTAATTTAAATATCACAATGTGTCTCTTACCATATCATAATTTCTCACACTTTCTCTAACTAAGGAGCCACGACACTGGCTTCTAAGCTTGTTAAACTTTTTGATTTAGCATCTAAATTCAAGCCAACATCGGTCAAATTGTCTCAAAATGTTTGCTTTGCCACTAAGTTGGGCTTTATTCGCGTCAATAAGCGATTAGGCGTCGTAGATAATTCGAGTTTTATACCCCACAAAGCTGCTAAACGCGCATATAAAAGAAGGAAAAAATAATAATAACACACAAAGAGGGATAAAAGAAAGCTTTACATAAATTCCGCATAGAGGGCGTAATGAAAACTTGACGTACAATGCATAACTTACATACTTACACATACAAGCAAGCAACAGCCATTGCAGATAGTCGGATACATAATTTCCTCGGTGAAGCCTATTTACTTAGAGTGGACGACGGCGCGCTCGTCGCAGTCGCGAGCATGTCTCACAAAGAGCGCTTATTATTTTACTTGTCAGATTAGACAACAACAACAACAACAAATGAATAACGACAACAAAAAGGGCACCTATTCAAAAACATATTAACTTTCTTATTTTGCTTACATGCACGCATACATACATACGCGCACACATACAAGCACACACAAACTGCATAAGAGTGCTGGTGAAGAAAATGAAATCGCCGTTATAGTACTGTTTCCAGAAGCGTGAATCCTTAAATCTATGTAACAGCCCTGCACAGCCAACTAAAAACAGATTGTAGAAAGCTGCCAGCTTAATAACGTAACATCTTGTGTCGCATTCTCTTGAGTGGACACTAGGTAGCGTGGTGTGCGCTACCACCACGCAACACCCCATTGCACGTCACCCAGCAACAGCCAATCAAGCGGCGCATTCATACTTACTACACTCATAGTCATTTGAATAGTACATCCTTTTAATTCTTAGTATTTACAGTGTTTCTTTTTCTTATTTAGTATTCATCGACCTTATATGAAAATATAGCATATTATACAACGAAACCCATGTAAAACCGATTTTCAAACTTTATACAAATTTGAAAAAAAAAAGTGTCAAAAAATAAGTGTTAATAATATTTTTAGAAAAATTTTCGGGCATGCAGTTTGGTAGCCCACGTCATTTTATTTAGTTCAATAAAGTGCAAATTTCCAGTGGCTACAAAATAGCGTTGATTTTTGGCAATTTTTTTAATTGGCAGTGTCATGCATATTTTTCCATAAAAAGTATGCTCGACAAAATTTTTATATGGAAGAATATACGCAGAAACGTTAACAAAAAATGGTAATCAACGGTATTTTCTAGTCGCTTGAAATCTGCCCTTTATAATGCAAAACTGCATACCCGAAAATTTTCTAAAAATATTATTAATTTATTCACTCAGATCATTAGGACAGCGCACCACTTTTTTTACATTATTATTTTTTTTTTTTAATTGGCATAATATTTTAAAATTGGATTTACACCTTTTTTGTTGTAGCACATGCAAGATTTTTATAAGAAATTAATGAATGTTAAACAAAGAAGAGGAAAACTGTACATGCTTAGCATAAGAAGGGTATGCTATTCAAATGACTAGGAGTGTATATGTAGTGTCTTGAAAAGTCAGCACATACCCTGCATACATACATATGTACATGGATGCATACTCCGTAATATATCAAGCCCATCGAGTAACTTGACTGCATCATCCCCTTCATCCACAACTGTCACATTTTACGGCCGCCGCATCGCCTACTCAATGTGTTCGCGTCCAATATACTTACATAGTACGAGCATTGCCACCAATTGTTTCCTTTGATCCTTTGGCTATTGTTGTTTTTGCGCCATTGATGCGCCTATTGTGTTGCTCCATTATTTTTGCTTTTGTGTTTTTCTGAGGTTTTTTATTTGTCGCTTTTGGTTGTTACGCACTTCAATCCACTCCACTTCATTCGTGGCAGTAGGCAACAGTGCCTGAAATATGGGCAACTTGCATATGAATGTGTTTTTGTGCGCGTGCAATACGCTTGCTAATAGCCAGCATTTTTCACATTTGCTACATGTACTTATGTATGTATGTATGTATGTATGTGAGGATGGCTATTAAGTTAAAGCCGCTGTCGTCGTCGTCGTCGTCGTCGATGTTTTTCCATCTGGCCTGTCCGCCTTCAGTAACTTCATACTTTTAGCACATTTCGCAATATTCCATTGTTGTTGGATATTGTAACATTTGCTTGCTTCATGACGTTTCAGCAAAATATTGTACTACACTCGGAAAAAAAGCATTTCCTTAAAACAAGAAAACAGTTTTGATACCTATTTTGGAGTCACTGTTTTTTCCTTAGTATTGCGAAAAATTTAGTCAAATTAAGTAATAGTAGTAAAAATACTCAATATAAGTAATAATTTTGTCAGTGCTGTTAAAATGAAGTTAATTGCTATTACTGGCAAATGGCGGCTGTGGCGTCGCGTGAAGACTAGTGCTTCTGGTTCGGAGATCGCAGGCTCGAGTCCGGTTGGAGGTGGTTGGAGGAAGGTAAATCAATTATTTAAATTTATATATAAATTACAAATTTTAAAACTAATTTCAAGTATAGAGAAAAAAACCTATATACTCAAATACCATAAAAAATAGATAAGATCACTTTTTTAAACAACTTAAAAAATTACAATATACAAAAAAAATATAAAAAACAAATATTATAAATTTAAAAAAATGTCCTGCTAATATCGTCGTTCAAAGTACAAAACCGCGTAACTGATATTTGCTGCCAAAAATTGGATTTGCTCGCACAAGCTCTTGGCTCAAACCTTATCCATTCGTCCTGAAATATACCAGCCAGAAATGTGATTGCTTTATAAAAAGGAGAACCATTTTGTAATATGAACGTTTTTACTCTCCAGAAAGTAATTTATGCAACTTCACTTACGCGGTTGAGCATTTTATTGATACGCGTTTATTTACTTTAAACGACGATATACTTTTTTCCTAGCATCAAGGAATGTTTTTTCTGAGTGTATAGTCGGATAAAGAAACAATACCTAAATGCGTACATATACATGCGTATATGCATAAACACAACTGTATATTATACATACATAAAGAGAATACCCCTAGGAACTAGCACAGTATCAATTATATAGAGCAGGCATGCCCAGCGCAGAGCCCTTGCTTATGGAATTCTGCAAGCGCAGGGATTACTCATTCAGAGCAAATATTGCGCTTTTGTCGGTTCTAATTATATGTAAAACAAAAACACAATGTGTCCAAGCCAAGAACTATGGTCTGGCAGCTACTCTTTACAGGCCAAAAGTAATATTTTAAAGTATCCAATAATTCATTTTTTTCCCCTCTTCCTATACTAATTCTCCAGAGTAAGACTCTAATATTCCACTTTAAGTACAGCTGTAAAAAATTGGTTTCATTTGGTGGTCTTCAAGCTTTGTGTGCAATAAAAATGTTAAATTTAGAGTTTGTGGATAATGGAATAATGGACTTTTTTCTTAAAAAACTTCTTTTTCGATATTTGAAAATAAGTAGCCAGCTAAGATGCAAGAAATGCCATTTAAACTTTTTTTTGCAAAATATTATTAATTATATTATTCGACGAAGAATATAACACCTACTTAAAAGAAAGAGCAGGAATGATATGTATGTAAGTGCATAGGTGAAAAAGGCAATTTTGCATTTTTTGCTCAAACTTGTACGTTACATTATTTTTTTTTTAACTTTATACCATTGCCTAATTACATACAAGTAATAAATATGAAATTAAATTATACTTGTTGTGCTAGTGACTTTTCAAATAAATACTTAAGTAGAAATGAAATACAAATACAAACTCTCGTGATGCCTAGCATCTTTAGAGAGAGCATTAGAATGGCAAAGTTATCCGCGTAGTCCTCAGCAATCAAACACCTTATCACCAGTGTTGCCAGAACTTTTCAGGGCGACCGGCTAGATTGGACAAAAAAACGGCTAAAAACGGCTAAAATGTTTCAACCAGAATTCAATTTTTTTTAAATACATAAACTATGTACAATTAGAAAGGCTAGTAAATCCATTAATTTTTTTTTTTTTGGTTAATAAAGATTATTTATACGAAGCTAAGCTGTACACCACTTTATTTTTGTTTAACAAAGGAAACTGTCGTTATTCGTAGCTAAGCTTTACATCAGAAGTAATGTTTGTATTACTTAAATATAAAAACAGATAACAGAGATAAATTACAAACTTATGGCATTTTCTTTTCTATTAAACAATTTTACCTTCTTATAAATATTGGATCATTTTCAGTAGGTTGCTTTTTGCCCCGCAAAATGGCTATATTAGCTGAGAGTATGGCGCTTTTGCTAAGTCGGAGGGCAATATTTTGAGAAATGAACACGTAAAACTGTGAAAGCAGTAGGTAGTTTAATTTATTGGCATTCGTTGTTGTTGCCGACCACTTCACTTTTAGCACGTTTATGACATTTTACTAAAATCATGCCACCAGATTCACTAGCAGAAAAATTTTTGTTTCTTAAAAAAGTAAAAAAAAAAATTTGAAGTTAGTGAAGTTGGATGAAAATATTAAAAGTGTTGCACGTTTCCAAACTGCCCGAATTCGGTACACCTGAGCAAACGTTCGAATATAAAGTTTTTTGCTTTTCCGAGGTAGGGTACGTAGCTTGATAACAAATTGCTGACGCAAAATATCTTTAAACCTCTGAAAGATGTACCATT
>NW_016175273.1:8620-10174 GCF_001687245.7 Rhagoletis zephyria
AAAGTGTTGCGCGTTTCCAAACTGCCAGAATTCGGTACACCTGAGCAAACGTTCGAATATAAAGTTTTTTGCTTTTCCGAGGTAGGGTACGTAGCTTGATAACAAATTGCTGACGCAAAATATCTTTAAACCTCTGCAAGATGTGCCTGCAACTTGTAACAGTACCAATTTTTGGATTCTCGGATTTTTCTGATAAAGATGTGGTGCTGCTAAAAATATACATATATACAAAAATATAAGCACGAAACTATGTATTTGTCACAAGAATTATCCACATAAGATGAAAACTCCTGCAGTTTTATTTTATAAAATTAANCACATAAGATGAAAACTACTGCAGTTTCATTTTATAAAATTTAAAAATTATGTTTGCACCATGTATTGTCTTCCCAGAGAGTTTTGCTCCACATCGAAATTCGTGCTCTTTTATTTTCTAAGTGTAGCGAATAAAACTTCACACTTAAATTTAAGACATTCATAACAAAAATTTTATGCAGAAAATTCCCGCTCCCAAATATAAACTGGGACGCAAAATTTAAGCAAGTTTTGCCTATTTTTCTTTAGTTTATTTAATATTTGTTATTTTTTATGAATATGTAGCACATTACTTAACAAACAACATATACTACAAACAGATTTCACACTTGGTGTAAAAATTATGAAAATTCTGCAAAATTTCAGCAAAACTTGTAACTTTTTAATCTGCTAAAATGACGCGTCCCAGTTTATGTGTATTTGGGTGACTCGCTTAAAACAAAAAACATTATAATCGGCTCACTATCTGATTGTTTTTCAATTTTATATATCACAGTCCGACATGAAAATTTTCTCAGAGATAAGACTAGCCATTTCTAATAGATTTTGGAGCACTAAATTTGTAAAAATAAAAACTTGTATATTTGAATTTTAATAAAATAAGGCGAAGAACAAAATCGGCTAAAAACGGCTAATTTTTTTTTTTTTTTGAAAAACGGCTAACAAATCGGCTGCCGGCTAAATCGATTTTTTTCCGGCTGTTTGCTGTCGCAACCGGCTAAATCTAGCCGGAAAACGGCTAAAATGGCAACGCTGCTTATCACTCAGCAGGCAGAGCATAAAAGAGAAGAGATAACTGTGCTCTGTGGGAGTCCACTCGTTGCCAATAAACGACTTCTTTCCTGGCCTAGAACGCAAGTTATGCACCGCCTTTGAGGACGCTTGCTTTTCATCCAGCGAGATGTGTTCACCTCAGTGCCTTTGCGCCGAACGCAATTTTCTATTACACAGTCACTGATTTTTATTTTTTAAATTTCATTTAAAAAATCAATTTTAGTTAATAATTTTTCTTTTCAATATTTATAGTTAATTTTTTTAGTTTTAAATATTAATTGCAGGGAAATAATCTTTATATTCTGAGTCTTATTTTGGAAAATAAAATTTTTCTTTTGGGCTTTTTTGTCAAGCAAATTCACACAGATAAGGACAATAATAAAGCTTAAGATAAAGCTGAAGGTAAAGATTAATATTAAGACAAACAAGTAAGAAAGTCTAAGTTCGGGCGGAGCCGAACATTAA